>NC_137050.1:3601170-3651170 GCF_032717465.1 Coenobita brevimanus
GGCAGGGTGACTAGGTAGGGGCAGGGATGAATATGGGCGAATTTGGCGGCAGGGCAAGGTAGCAGAGATGATGGTGGTAGGGACAGAGATGGCAGGGTAGGGTGGTAGGGATGGCAGTGATAGGCGTGGTGATGGTAGGGGAGGAAGTGACAAAACAGAGATGGTAGGATGGAGTGGTAGGGATGTATGTTGGTAGCAGGGTTTGGTTGGTAGGGTCGGGTGAGAAAGTTGGATGGCAGAGTCAGGTGGCAGGGACGGGTGGCAGGGGTGGCGGTGGCAGGACGGGGCCACAAAGGGCGGTAATACACCAACGTCTGATAGGGAAGGAAAGTGGGGGCGAAAATATTAAAAGACGGGAGGTGAGGCTTTCAATATACGCCATCACACACACACACACACACACACACACACACACACACACACACACACACACACACACACACACACACACACACACACACACACACACACACACACACACACACACACACACACACACACACACACACACACACACACACACACACACACACACATTCTCTCTCTCTCTCTCTCTCTCTCTCTCTCTCTCTCTCTCTCTCTCTCTCTTCTGCTTCCTTCAGCCTCACTCATTCTTTTATTTTCTCTTTTCTTCATTCCCACAATACCACCCTTCCTCCAACCCAGCTTCCTACACCCTTCCCAGCCTTCTCTCTTTCCTTCCTCTCTTACTCTCTCTCGTTCCTTCCTCTGTTCCTCTCTCTCCCAGCCAATTTCATTTTCCCCTTCTCCCATCATCCTTCCTACTTACCGCTTATACACCTACTTCCCTACTTCCTTTCAGTTCCCTTTCCTCCTTCTTACGCATTTACTCCTTCATTCCCATTTTTCTTCCCGTTTCCTCTTCCACCCACTTTCTTTCCTTCCTCCTAGTTCTCTTTCCTCACTCTCTCTCTTTTCCTCCCTCCCAGTTCTCTTTCCTCCCTTTCTTTCCCTCCCTGCTTCTTACTGCCTTTCCCCCACACCTACTTGCCACGCCTTTTTCTCTAACAATATACCCGGTACTCATCCCCCCCTCTTCCTTCACTCCCTCGTACCCGCCTCTGCTGTCTCTCTCCCAGTTCCCTTTCCTCCCTCTTTTTCATTCCCTCCTCCTCCTCCTTCCTCTGTTTCTCTCCCTCCCTGGCAATTCACTTTCCTCTCTGTTTTTCTCTTCCTCCCACCCACTTCACTACCTCTTGTTTCTCTCTCTCCCTCCCTCCCACGACCAGTTGTAACCTTAATTTTTCCTTCACACAAAATTGGCACCAGACTGTTAACCGATTCACCACGACGTGTATTTATAGTTCATTCTCGCAGATTCAAGGCGATTTGTTTTCAGCTGACGTTGGAGGCTACATGTAATTCCTCGTGTTCCAATAATCTCTTCGACGTTCATTTATTTATTTATTGTAGCAACAGAACTTAGGATATACGTCATCATAGTGAAAGGATTTTCGAATCTCACCCGCAGTTATAGCGAGTTTGTTGTAACCTATCAGTTGAGATTCTTAACTAAATTTTACCTGAGTTGATGGCCAAATGTAGTCAGACTGAAATATGACCATAGTTTATTCATTTTAACTTGGCATAGATTTTCGTCCTTTTTGCGGCTTATTTCACGTAGCTCAGTGGCAGAAAAAGACAATACTACGACTGTGCATCCTTTCCACAGCACTTATTCGTGACTAGCACCATATTCCAGTGTTAATCTGTTGCTACAACTCAGGATTCTAGGTGGAGGGATGGCAGTTTTAGGCCAAGTTAAAATGAACGTTGTATAGGAAGTTAGGAACCACTGATTTTTACCTCATAATTAAGACAAATTGAAGTTTATGTAACCCCAACATGGTATATAACTTGGATTGACCCAGTTCCATCAGGTAATGAGCAAATCGACTCAGGTAAGCACGCACGGTAGGCTAAATGGACAGGCTAACACAGGGCATGAGTGGAGGCCTGAGCACACACAGGTAAGAAGATGAGTGTTGACTGACCAGGACTGAGCACACACCAGCCAGTGGCACTCTTAATGGCACTGGCACTGTGTGGGGGGGCGTTTTATCCCTTCAGTCCGATGACCTTTTTTTGTTTTTGTTTTTGGTGCCTCCAGAAGGTATGGTGACGTGACTTGCTGCTGACATAATTAAAATCGGTTTCTGTTATCTCTCTCTCTCTCTCTCTCTCTCTCTCTCTCTCTCTCTCTCTCTCTCTCTCTCTCTCTCTCTCTCTCTCTCTCTCTCTCTCTCTCTCTCTCTCGATGTAGTTCAGGTCACGAATGAAATAGCCGAGATTTTTGACGTGCGGAACTTTTTGTTATCTTACTTGATGGCTCACTACTTTGCTTGCCCAACTACCGGTCATCATCATCATCATCATCATCATCATCATCATCATCACCACCACAAAGACGGTCGCTTCATCTATGTCGCATGGTCATCCTTCCCGAGATAGAATTTAGCATATAATTTTGCACAGTTTTACATTCTTACTCTCTTAAATTCCGGGTCTTGATTTGACAGTTGCGTTAATTATTGTTCAAATGAAGAAAAAAATTTAACAGTTTCGGCCCAACTTGGACAACGTAATTAAATCATGTCTGCCTCCCCTTTATTTTTTCCTTTATTTTTTTTTGCATTAGCTTATTTTTTCTGGCCTTTTTTTTCCATGATATTCACCCTCTCATTGTACCCCGCGTATAATCTGCCATTACGCCACATAAACGCCAGTGAATGTGTCCTGCATTTTCCGTCCGAAGATGATTTCTGGACCTCACAGCATTTTCATTAGAGGAAAGCACGTTCTTGCCAAATTGCTTTTCTTCTTTTTAAGACGTAGATGAGTGGTGTTCGCTGAATTCCCTTCCTTTACGACCCGCCACTTTTCTTTGGAGCTCCGTGCTATTTTTCTTTTCATCATCATCATCATCATCATCATCATCTCCACTGCCCTGCTCTCATGGGAACCCGCCTGAAAGGATTGGTCTTGACAGAACCATCTTTACCTGCTTCTCCCACTCTGTCATCACCCTCCTCCTCTTCAGTCTCTTTCACTTCTTTATTCCTCCATTCTCCTCCACACCACATACGGCCGCGTTCCTCTGATAATCTCATGGCAAATCTCCTTCCTCATTATCAGTAAATCTTTGTTCCATTTACTAATCTCTCCAGTGGATGTAGTGTTTTTTTTCCTGAATGGTATGTTAGTAAAAATTATTCATATTATTATTAGAGGTGCCTGCTGGTATAGTGGTTAGAATGCCCCAGTCGAAGTGAAGAACCTTGTCACATAATAATTCGATTTCTTTAGTGTCCCATTCACACTTAGGCCGGTCTGTACTTTTTTTTTATTTAAGCAAGAAAGAAGGAACCAAAGGCCAGAACCCCGCAAGATTGTTCCCTCCAAGAAAAAATAAAAACGAAGTAACAGAGAACCTAAACCAAGGATGAAAACATTGACCTAAAGAACTCACACACGCTCACATTTTCTTGGCAGGCGGGTTTGTGAAAGTGAGCAGATAAACGAGATGACTTTTTTTTTTTTCCCATCGATCCTGTAATGCCATCTGGGGAGGAGGCTGATTGTCTGTCATTAAATGTATTGGAGTACTTTTGCCAAGCCTCGGGGCCCAATACCTAGAAGGGGTATTGGGGTATTGGCTGTAACCGTGTGTTTGTTAATGTTTACTGCTTTGTATTAGGAGTTTTTGCCAGTCCACATCCCCCATAGGTACTCTCATTTGCACCTGTTCCTTATACTCTACTTCTACCTGCCTTGCGTCTCTCTTGCTTTGCCTAATACTTTCCTTATCCTTGCCTCATCCCTTCATCTCGGGCCTTATACTTCTTCACCTGCCCTATCCTCTGCCACAGGTACCAAATCCCTTCCTAATACCTTGCTTATAATTTCCTCATACTTTCATCAACCCTTATCTAGGTTTCCTTATCTCCTGATCTCACCCTACTGTACCTACCACCCCCTTGTCGTGTCCTTTCCGCATCCTTATTCATCTGCCTTATCCTTCTGCTTCAGTTGCCTTATCTTGTGCCTCATATTCGTAACTCCCGCCTCGTACCTTCCTTATCTTCTCCTCATCCCTTCATCAGCCACCTCACCCCCTGCCTCATACGTTCCTTATCTCCTCACTGCCTGACATATACCTGCCTTATACTTGCCTTGTCCTCTCCTCATCCCTTCATCAGCCACCTTACACCCCTGCCACCTCAGTCTCACTAACAGCCCACCGTCTCCCCGTTAAAGAAATTGAATTGCTTACAGTCTCTCCCTTGGGTCAGGCAGGTCTCTCCCCCCCTCTTTCTCTCTTCCCATCCCTCCCCCTTCCTCCTTTCTCTCTGGCCTGCCCCTCTGCCTCTTTCCTCCACTCCTTCCATCCCTCCCCCCCTTCCCCCTGTTTCTCCCTCGTCTTCTCCTCCCCCCATTTCTCTCGCTCCTTCCCTCTCTCCTTTCATCTGCCATCCACATCCTCCCCCACCCACCTTCCACCTGCCTTTCCACTTCTCTGTTCCTCCTCCTCCGTCTGTTCTTTACCATCCCTTTCCCCTTCCCACTTCAACTTCCTTCTGGTATACCCTTCCTCGTTTCTATCTGTTCCTCTTTCTTCCTAACTTCCTCCTTTCTCCTCTGTTCCTGTTCCTCCATTTCCCCTACCCCTTGTTTTTTCTTCCTCTCCCCCTTCCCTCCCCTCCTTTCTCCTCCCCTCCCCTCACCTCACCTCACCTTATTCCGTCCCCTCCACACCCTTTCCCCTCTCCTCTTCCCTCTCCTACCTTTCCCTCTCCTTTTCACTCTCCTCTCCTCTTGCCTCTCCTTTCTCCTCATTCCCTCCTCGCCCCCCTCTCCCCTCTCCTACCCTCCCTTCCCTCTCCCCTCTCTCATCCTTCCTTTCTCTCTCTTCTCCCCTCTCCACTTCTGCCCCTCCCCTTCCTCCTGGCCTGGGGTTAACGAGACTCCTCCAGTGCCACATTATGCTTAAGTGTAACCTGGCTCAAGGTGTTTTGTGTTAATTGCAGGAGGCCCAGATTGCGCACACACACACACACACACACACACACACACACACACACACACACACACATTTTTTCAGAGTAATAAAATCAAGGTACCGTAAAATAAACTCAAAAAAAAAAAAAAAAAAAAAAAAAAAAACAGACGCTCTTTCTTTAATACCCAGAACTAAAATCACGAATTCCCTCACAGTCTCATACTAAGGAAAGTCAGTAAAATAGTGTGTAATATGTCACGGGTTTTTATAAGTAAATGAATGAAACTCTATTTTTTTTTCATTGCTACTTTGCTTGGGTCGCGAGGTCATATTATTAGGTCAGTCAGGTACAGGCAGCTTCCGTGAGAAATAATTTAGTGTATTAACCATTTCTACTTAGAATTAATAAAGCAGTCATTTTTATTCATGTTCTCAGTCAGGCTTTATAAATCTGCCAGTGATGACTCTTTAACTTCTGTTTCCAACTATTGTTCTTTCACCTTCACTTAAGATTGCCGTCCTTTGCAGCTTATTTCACGTAGCTCAGTGGCTGGAAAACACTCTACATCCAGTCCACAACACTTCTTCGTGACTCTCATGATATTCTGTTGTTAATCTGTTATCGCAACCCTGAGTTCAAGATGAAGAGATGTTAGTTTTGAGCCAAGATAAGGTAAAAAGACTATAGCATACATTAATCGTGATCAGAATTCAGTCCTCTAATAACCACCAGCCAATCAACATAAACATAATACACATTCCATCAAACATTTCCATTTGCAACATTATCATTGCGCGTCGATGCATTAACTTTTTTTTTTTTTTCGCTCCGACGTATTGGCAGCAAGGGCTTGAATTCCACAAAGCCCTGTAATTTTAGTCCGGAATGCATTCAGCTGCGGACACGAGGGTTTCACTCCCCTGGGACGTCACACTGATGTAGCCAACTCTCATGTTACTGATGGAATGCGAGAGAGAGAGAGAGAGAGAGAGAGGGAGAGAGAGAATGTGTGTGTGTGTGTGTGTGTGTGTGTGTGTGTGTGTGTGTGTGTGTGTGTGTGTGTGTGTGTGTGTGTGTGTGTGCAGGCTGAACCGAACCGAAATGGCGAAGGTCTCCACTCATCTCCACCATAGCGTTTAGTTCCATGTACAAAGAAGCCAGGCAAGAAAAATGTCCACACAAAACGCGAACCAGAAGTCGGATTAGTTCGCCTGGAAGTAAGATGTCGGCAGTTAGGACACCCACAGGGGGACACAACGTAGCTGCAGCTTTAAGTTAGCCGTAATGTAGGTGGATTATATTTCGCGAGGACCGTCTTGTGCGAGGTGACGTAATATCGCTGAGACCGCCACCCAGCCCGCGCCTCCAAAATATAGCCCACCCACCCAGCCCGCGCCTCCAAAATATAGCCCACCCACCCAACCCGCGCCTCCGAAATATAGCCCAGCCACCTTATCCACTTCCAGCTCATCGCCGCGACACATCTCACGGAAATTATGTGGTAAAAATCTTCGTGAAAATGTGAGTAGAGTGTGAGGGTTATTTAACATGCTCTACTTAAAACATAGGTCAGATTAACAGATTATTTTTCACAAGGTGAGATGAGGTATTGAACATTAAAAGCTCGACGTGATTACGTTTTAAGAGCACCACTGATTCCCACATTATTATTTTGTGTCTGGATATTTGATGTGCTGTCAAATGATAAAAGTACCCCAAGATGCAATGTTCATGTGGAGGGAATGGAGAATGAGAGATTGACTAGGAGAGCATATGTGAGTGAGGTGGAGGAGGAGACCGGGGATGAGGTGGAGAGATGGAGATGAAGTGTGTGAATGTGGGTGGTGTGAGTTGGAGAGACGGCAATCTGATATCAGAGGACGGTGCGACGTGGAGGCGTTTTGTTCGTGGCCAGTCTTACGTATGAGGCATTTATTTTGTTTTATTTTATTTTTTTTAATGATTGACATGATATGGGTGACAGCGAGAAACGTTTTGCCAAGATTCAGAATGTATGCCCAGGGAAACCCAATTTTTCCTATTCCAACTTTTACCCAGACTTACAAGCTGGGACGGTAACAAGAAGGAAATACTGGGGAAAAAAAAGGCGTAATCCTGCTGGTTAATACGGCTTTATTTCTTGTGTATAGTTCATTAGATATGAGAAGGTAGCATCAGATAATACCAGTTTATAGCATCCCCATAAATCTGAAGAAGAAGGAGAGTAAAAAAAAAAAAATGGTGCACGAAAGATGGAACTGATTGCATCCTATATTGAGTGAGAGTCTATACCGTATATGGATCAAAATAACCTGAAGAATATGAAAACACGTGTAAGTATATGAGAAGACCTACTACTACTCTTAAATGTCCGCCTGTGGGTGAGATCGAACCAGAATCGGGAGAATTGGTCAACGCACCCTACCGACCTGACCACACCAGGCTCCGGGTACGCCAAATAAAATACACACGTGCAACAATAGCAGTGCAAGGATTAAATAATATATAAGCGAGCAAACCGGCGTGCCAGCATAAATTTGAGCGCATTGGATGAGTGTTTGCTGGTGGGATTTTGAATATTCATGACGCCGGCTTGGGTTATACTGGGCAAGTGACGTCCGGACTGACACTTTGTTATGTTATACCTTTTCCCTAATTTTTTCCCACCTTAGTTTCTCGTTATAAAGCTTTTTCCTGGTCATTTTCAGCGCCATGACGCCTCTTGGTACATGTTCCTTTCTCCAGACGATTTTTGTCAGCTTAGTGAGAGATTTTTCGAACTGGAGGGATTGGATATAGGCTTCCTTGACCCATTTTCCTTTTCTACTACCGAATGAAATCGTCTGGGAGTAACGATAATAAACCAATCATCATTGTGCGTGTGTGTGTGTGTGTGTGTGTGTGTGTGTGTGTGTGTGTATGTGTTAAAATAGAACTACTTTTTTTTTTTCCCTCACCCCTTCGTCAGCCTCCCGCTTTCAATTAACAGCGGGCCCGTGACAACTTCAGGAGTTCCGGAGGGGGCGCTGCAAATGAGTTGGGGAGAGGCGAGGCGAGGGGAAGGGAGGGGAAGGTCGAATTGCAGAATGTTGATTGGGGGGGGGGTCGTTCTGGTCGGGGCATTGTGACGTATTCTCACGGAAGTAGGAGGCTCCCTGACACTTCTTCCTCTGCTGTATGTTTTGTATATTGCACTTTAATGCTATCTATGTATGGTATTAATAGATGGGAAGCCAGTATTAAAATATATATTACTAACAGACGCGATTATTAGGTTCACATAAGCGGAATTTGGCTGATGATAATTTACTTCGAAGATTTCTTGCGCTAACCAGAACCTTACTCTATACCCCTATCATTATTACTGTCTTGTGTAAAGTGTTTCTGGTTCGTACTTATTATATTTTTACCGATCTGTTGTTGTTTTTCTTCGAGCAGAGTACCAGTTGGCATAAAAACTAAAGAAAAAATTATAGATGCGTTTATCCATACTCATTGCCTTTTGCATTTCTCTCTCTCTCTCTCTCACACACACACACACACACACACACACACACACACACACACACACACACACACACACACACACACACACACACACACACACACACACACACACACACACACACACACACACACACACACACACACACACACACACACACACACACACACACACACACACACACACACACACACACACACACACACACACACACACACACACACACACACACACACACACACACACACACACACACACATTTTTCCCGACACTTTTCTCCCGAGGCCTTCATTCTCAAGCAAGTTTGGAGTGAGGCTTCGAGAACTATTAATTCCGTCCATCTTCATCGTAAAGATTTTTGAGCGTGCAGAGAGGCGAGTTTGTGTGTGTGTGTGTGTGTGTGTGTGTGTGTGTGTGTGTGTGTCGGTTGGGGGATTGCGTTACAGGATTGTGTGTTGCTGATGAATGTAGTTTAGCACTTCCGGATACCTGATATTACAGTAACGTTCAAAATACTCGTACGTTCAGTGATACAGGTCACATCGCCTGTATTATTTACCCACATCATTGTCGGGAGTTTGAATCAGGTGTATAGGTAAACTCTTGCCATCAACAGAACAATGTATATGACGTATGTGTATCAGTTCACCTGGAAGGATTTTTATCGGAAAGTAAAAGTGTATAGCATTTGCAATAGTTCATTTGATAAGACTCAGTGACATATAAGGGAATGGGGTGACTCAAATAATTTCACAAACTTAACATATTTACAAGTCCAATAAATTTTAACATCTACAATACGCTGGAGAGGTCATGACATTCTGAAAACAGCCGTAAGAAAAATTTTGGTTCCTGGTTTCATTTATTTTGCCGAGAATTTTTGGTTTCTGCGTGTTTATAAGCTGCATTAAGCCGTAAAGAAACAGCAACTTACCTCGTTAAGATTTCTCCATGCAAGAAGCTGGAATATACTGCGCATTTAAGGGATATTAGGAAGGTCTTGGTGTGATAGAAGCTAGTATAAAAGTATGTGTTTTTGGAAAGATACGTACTGCACTGTTTAAAATGTTAGTCGTAGTAGTAGAGTTAGTAGTAGTAGTAGTAGCAGTAATAACATAAAAATAGTAGTAGTAGTAGTAGTAATAATAATAATAATAATAATAATAATAATAAACTTGCATCCTAAAACCATAGCCCTGTCAGCCCCTAGGAATCTTTCTAAGTTGAACAAAATTACACATTAGCCAGATAGAGAGGGAAAAGAAATCAAGCTGAACGAGAAAAAAAAAATTAAGGAAATTTAAAAAATCATTAAGTTGAAGGGATGAAATACGTACGGGAGAAGGTACTGTATGTAAGATATTTAACATGAATCACCTCAGTCACTCCACCGACCTCCTTCCCCACACACACCAAAAAATGTCTGGTATTGGTCAGTTCCCCGAATTCTTGTGCCGTGGATTTCCTGGAACGCGTTGACATACCATGGCCAGGTGACACAAGGCACTGGTGTCGGCTGTGTCACTTGAAGGGCCAGCAGGGAAGTTTTGTGAGGAGTTTGGCTTTGTTGCGTGTCTCCGTCTGTTTGTCTGCCTGTCTGCCTACCTGCGTACCTGCATGTCCATCTGTCTGTCCATCTACCTATCTGTTTCTGTTTATTGGTCTGTGTCATCTGCCTTTCTGCCGTTCTGTCTGTCTGCCTGTTTCTGTCTTTCAGTTCACTTGTCTCTTGGTCTGTCTATCTCTCTGTCTGTATCAGTCTGTCTGTCTGTCTCACTGTCTGTTGCGTGGTACAGAATCCTGTGAAGGGCCGCAGCCTCGACAAAATCACCTCAAGGCTTTTTTGTCCCTACTCATTAACAACGCCTTTTCCAACGACACACCACCCTCCCACACATACACCCTCCTTCACATACACCCTCCCTTAAATACACCCTTACATACCTGCTTATCCCTCCACCTAGTTCTCTCTCCTCCTCCACGTCACCCTCCATTCACCACACTCGTACATTCACGACCTCGGTGTCGATAATGTCACCTAAATACCAAGGATGAAAGTGGTGGGACATGTGTCGTGTGGCTGGGCTTTATTTTGTCATGAGTTAGGGTTAGGAGTCTGAGGTAAGTGGCTGCTTGGAAAATTTGTGTGTGTGTGTGTGTGTGTGTGTGTGTGTGTGTGTGTGTGTGTGTGTGTGTGTGTGTGTGTGTGTTTCGTAAGGTGGATGTGACTGCGGAGGTAGCAAAAAATACATATATATACCGGTAATAATGATTGCCAACCTTCAGCTGCAGTGCATTGACATACCTCTGTACAAATTACCATGAACATGCACGCCTAAATTAAAAAAAGAAAGAAAGAAAGAAAAGGTGTTTGGGGTCTGTTTGTTTAATGTGGTGTCAAGTTTGAAGCGGACTAGTGAAGAAAATAAAGGAATAACACCAATCTGAAAAGTGTTTGGAAGAAAGAAGAAAGAAAAAATATATAGAGAGGGAAACAGGAAATGAAGTAGGTCTCCCGGGACATGTGTGGGGCATAAAGATGTTGCCCCACAATTTTATGCTCGTGACATGGCCGTACACACACACACACACACACACACACACACACACACACACACACACACACACACACACACACACACACACACACACACACACACACACACACACACACACACACACACACACACACACACACACACACACACACACACACACACACACACACACACACACACACACACACACACACACACACACACACACACACACACACACACACACACACACACACACACACACACACACACACACACACACACACACACACACACACACACACACACACACACACACACACACACACACACACACACACACACACACACACACACACACACACACACACACACACACACACACACACACACACACACACACACACACACACACACACACACACACACACACACACACACACACACACACACACACACACACACACATCACTCCAACTTTGATCCCACACCCTGCAGTTCCACACCGATGCAGTTATGTCCTGGTGAAATTTACGAACCGACTGCGGGAACTTCGTATTGGTTCACCACACCACAATCAAACCCCTCCACAAGTCTTACAGGCCTTCGACAAAGCCCCTTGCTCCTTGTGGCGGACATAAACACGCAAGTCTTGTCCTAAAATCCATTCTAATCTCCGTAATTCCGCCCGTAACCCGTGAAATATTGGCTCCAAGTTACGGCTGTTTGGAATCGAAGGTGGGGACTGTGGTTTGGGTGAGGAAAAGCGAAGGGTCTTTGGATTAGTGGTGGTCAAGTAAAAAGAGGTGTGTCACTGAAGGCCATTTTCTCGTAGACTTAATCCTTTAGGTGTGGGGATGGCTTAAAACTTTATTCTTGCCATCTTCAGACGATTTTATTCTCCCCAGGATGAACTATTCGAACTGGAGGAAGTAGATAGATAGATAGATAGATAGACATATAAAGGTGGCATGAGAGGCTTCGTTGCGCCTCATCGTAAGCGATTTATTCACCACTCTAAACTTACGAAGCCTCCATGCCACTTAAGGTAGCTTCAGGGTAATGGCACGGAGCTCTGAAGGAAAGGCAAGTTGATTTCCGGCCAGCAACAGGACACACAGACAGCTGGTGTTGCGAAAGGGAAACAGGAGACAAGTGAGAGGAAAAGGAGGGAAAAGGAGACAGAAGAGAGAAGGTGGGTGTGGAGAAAATGGCAGTGTGTAGGAAAGAAGTGGGGTGAAAGGAAGTAAGGTGGAGGAGAGGTAATGCGTAGAGAAGGAGAGGGAAGCTTGGAAAAAGTGAAGGTGGAGAGAGAAATGTGAAGAGAAAGAGAGGGAAATGTTGGAAAAGTGGAGGAGAGGGGACTGTACTGAGAAGGAGAGGGAGGTGTAGAAAAAAAAAAGTGGATGTGGAGAAGGAGAGGGACCTATGGAGAGATAGAGATGGAAGTGTGTGGAGGAGATTTGGAGATAGGGCAAGGGAAATGGGTGGAAGCTAAATCAGAAAAAGGTGCATAGAACCAGCCTAGCGGATAGGTAAAGTTTTTCGTCCGTCCTGTCTCTGTGTGTCTGTGTGTTTGCGTATCTATGTTTGTTTCAGTATGTCTCCGTCGGTCTCTGTATGTATGTATGTATGTATATATGTGTGTATGTATGCACATTATATTTGTATTGTATGTCTCTGGTTTTCTGTCTGTTTGTATATGTGTATGTGTATGTCTGTGTCTGCATGTCCCTCTTTGTATATCTCCGATTGTCTGTATCTCTCCGTGTTTGTATGCCTGTCTGAGCATCGATATTTCCATCTGTTCGGGCCCAAACGTTCCAAAGCCTTTACTTAGCAATCTTATGTTTTCGAAACTTGCTGCATGAACCATATCTAGATCCGGTTGTCATGGAGCAAAGGTCAAGGTAACCTGAGAGTTAAGAAATCTAACACAGACTGGCGAGTGGACCCCGTCTCGGAGGCCTTCTAATTCTAACTAGCTCCATACGATTAGTTTGATTTGGAAGGTCCTATCGTGTCTCTGGTAACACGCATTTTATTTTGTTTTACAGTGAGATGATATTCTTTAGCTTAGGAAATAGATCCACTGGATGAGTTAATCCTAAAACTTCAGGCGGGGTTGAGGAGTTCCGGGGACCTATGTTGGGCTGGGGGGCTTATTTCCTAGTCCGTGATTTAATACTGTACTTTCCTGTCGTTTACTTTTTGCTGTTACTGCCATTTGTCAGGTCAAGTGCCGTGATAGTCCCGAAAATGCCGTCTTTTTTCGAGTATTTTATAATCCTGTCTTTATGGTATGTTGTCAGTTGAGAGGATTTCAGTTAACTTGCTTATCTTTCTTTGACCATGCACGATCACATAGTTTTTCCCATTTCCTCGTGTTACCAAATTTTCCAGTTGGAATCTGTTTTCATCTTTATTAAATGGTATATTTTCTTTACAAGGGATACTATACTCGCTGTAGGCTGTAGACACACATACTGTACATACATACACATTTACATACATACATATATACATAGCCTACATACATAGACAGACAGACAGACAGACAGACAGACACATACTTACACAGACAGACAGACAGACAGACAGACACATACTTACACAGACAGACAGACGACAGAGACAGATAATTACTTCAGTTTTTTCAGCTTTTTCTTTCCCTTACCTACCTCAGACCATACTTCCCAAAGCAGCTCTTAACTTGTGGCGAAGACTCCGCTGCCTCCGACTCCCCAGCTCATATTTCAAGACGAGCACAACGCTTTGGTGGAAAAAAAAAAAAAAAGTTTCCTCCTGAGACGGGGAGAAGGGCAACTTTCCTGTTATGGCGTGGTCCTGTTTACCAAAATTCTTTATCCTGTTTCCGCTCCTTTATTTTTTATTTTGTTTATTTATATATATATTTTTTTTACGACGGTGTGACCAGATTCCTTTCATTGGGATCTCACGTTTGATATCTTTATTTTTGTGTGTCTCTGTGTATCTGTATCTTCCTGGCAGCGTTATATCTTCGTTGGTTTAAGTTCTCTCTGTCGATTGAAATAAAGTTCTTAAGTATGCCTCACCCATTGAAAAATTAGGGTAAGACACACACCCAGCCATTAGCAAGATCTCTTCATTGACCTAAGTGTACATACCAGGTGTTTATCAGTGAAGCCTCAGATGATGATGATGATGATGATGATGATGATGTAGTTTAAGGAATTTTAAGTTTATTTACAGAGAAAAACGAACCATTGATGATGATGATGATGATGATGATGTGATGTTGATAATGATTTAAGGAATTTTGCGTTCATTAAAGATGAACTAAACTACTGGATCAGAATGAGGCACAACTCTAGTATTGATTCATACGGATTTACTTCCCTGGTATATTGACACACACACACACACACACACACACACACACACACACACACACACACACACAGTGAACCTTCCGTACTACCTCTCGTCCACAGAAATGTCAGGTACTTAAACACACACAAAACCGCCTGCTGAAAACCCTATAAAAACGGCGCTGCAATACTGACTGTGTGTGTGTCTGTGTGTGTGTGTGTGTGTGTGTGTGTGTGTGTGTGTGTGTGTGTGTGTGTGGCCAGGGATGTAGGGTGGTCTCTTTTACTTGATCTGAATTACGGTAGCCTCCACCGTCCCCAAAGGATTAATAAAAGACTGGCAGTAACCGGTATTATTATTATTATTATTATTATTATTATTATTATTATTATTATTATTATATTATTATTATTTATTATTATTATTATTATTATTATTATTATTATTCGTAGTAGTAGTAGTAGTAGCCTTAGTATTAGTATTTGAGTTGTCACCTCAGTCATTAGGAACGACGTGATCAGTCTACCTTAGTTCATTGTTGAGTCACCTGCATATACCTGGCTATCACACAAGGTTGGCGTTACTTTATCATCAATTTAAAGGATGTTTAGGAACTTTTTAAGGTTATTTGCTCCTCAAGGGCGACTCTCCGTAACCCCCCAGAATTCCGGAGATTTCCCAATGGCTATTAACTCATTCAGTCCGATGATCTGTTTTATTTTGTTTTTTTAATCCTACTCCTTTCAGACGCGTTTATTCAGCTCAGGAGAGACTTTTCGAACTTAATCTGTTAAATGCATCCTTCGTTTACCAGTTTTATTAATCGATGTCCTTCTTTACGTAAATAGATTAGTCGTGTGGTAGGTTTGATTGACTGATTACACTAAAAAGATCATGACAGCATAGCAACAGAGGCCATTGCCTTTTTTGGATAGGTAAAATAAGAAATGCATAACTGAATGAAGGGAAAAGAATCGTCTGGCATTAGAATGAAAAATTTATCGACCCGGAAATGTTAGCGTTGACTTAAAAAAAATAATAATAATAATAACAATAATAATAATAATAATAATAATAATAATAATGAAAAAATCTCTTCCAAGTCTTCAATTCCCGGATCTTGCTACGACCTCGCCTAACCTTTTACACACTGGCCATCACAGGTAAAAACTCGGTCATTATGAAGCTCTCTCTCCTCTTCATGGCATGATTTTCCCTTTACGGCGCTACATACTTCCCCGGCGGCCCTCCATCCTATCACCATTCCTCCCTTTACCTCGTTGGGTGGACTGGCAGGCCCTTGGTACTTCGGTTCTGTCTGTCTGCTATTACTCTCTGTTTACTAGTTCTCTCTCTTTTAAAACTGGTCTATCTGCCTGCCTCTACCGGTATCTATCTATCTGTCTATCTGTCTCACTCTCTGAATTGCTGTCTATCCATCTATTTGTGTTTCTCTCTCTCTCTCTCTCTCTCTCTCTCTCTCTCTGTCTCTCTCCGGCATTCAGCTAAATCACCTTTTTTTTTTTTTTTTTTCTTTTTCGGAAATTTTTGTCTTCCGTTCCTCTTCAGAGCTCGGTTCATTTCCTTATGCACTGCGAATTTTCTTCCTAAATATTTTTCTTCCGTCTCTTTGAAGTATGAGAGAAATTCAGTCATCTTAATATGCTTCCAGTCCAACCATCCATCCATCCATCCATCCATCCATCCATCCATCCATCCCTTTGTTTCTCTGTTTCTGTCTCTGTCTCTCCATTTGTCTATATATCTATGTTTGTCTGTCTGTTTATTTGGGTGTGTGTGTCCAACTGGCTATCTGTTTCTGTCTGTCTTTTTGCATGTGCCTCTTTAGCATCTGTCTGTCTACCTATCTTTCTGTTTATCAGTCTGTCTCTCTGTCCATCTATAAACGCAGCTGCATATACAACAACATAGCATAATGGATTTCGATATAGGAAAAAATTGTATTCACCTCCAGCATACACCACGGAATATCAGAGTTAATAGAATTTCCCTCTTGCTCTCTGCCCTCTATTCCTTCGCCTTAATATTACTCATTTATTTCGGTCAGGGTAGGCTAACAAAGTACCAATATTCCTTTTGTCTTTCCCTGCTCTGTATGATTTGAACCGCAGTATAGTCTCAGTTAATACACTATTTGAAGGCACTTTTAAGCTACTGTATATATAAAGGCCTGTAGTAGTAGCAGTATGAATGATATAGAATAGATAGGTAGATGTGTGTGTGTGTGTAAGTGTGTGTGTAATTCACCGGTTCGGTCAGGATCACTTGATGGTCGTGATCGTCAGCTTTTACCCTCCCGGAAGGGAGCTGAGAGCTCATTTAGTCCGATCTAAGGGCAAGGCTGTGACCTTCACACACGCACACACCCGTCCCCTTGCTCAAGGGGGACAGTAACCACCCACTTCGTCAGTGAAACTTTTCGCAACCTGAGCGAGGCGCGAACTCCCGTCCACCAATTGGCAAGCGGGAACGTTACCACTGCACCAGCGAGCGGTGTGTGTGTGTGTGTGTGTGTGTGTGTGTGTGTAAGAGAGAGAGAGAGAAAGAGAGATAGAGTAGAGGGATATTTTACGTTTTAAAGATAATTTCGAACGTCATCTCATCAAGTTTTCCTCCAAGCTAAATTCAGTCGTCTCTCAGTAGAAAATTACATAACAGATCATTCGGATTCATTTCATTCTGATCATTCCAGAATCGGTTCAGTCAGGTTTTCACTCAGATTTCAATTTAAATTGATTCAGTTCAGTCGAGTATTCGTTCTGATTTCAATTTATTTCGATTCATTTCAGTAGTTTCAGTTCAGCTGGGTTCTCATTCGGGTCTACTTCTTTTTTTAATGACAGAATAGAGGAAGGAAAAACAAATTAATAGAAAAGGTAAGTCGCTTAATTCGAATCAGTTCTGTTAAGTGTATCTGTCAGTCAGGTTTTGCTTCGGGTCTCAGTTTAATCCGATCCAGTTCACGCGATTATCAGGTCAGTCAGGTTTTGCTTCAGTTTCCCCTCTCCTGGCATCCTCGGGCCCCCTCCTGTCTGACCCGTGTTGTGTGCGGGAGCCAAAAAGCTGTGAAATTATGCTGATGTTTACCCCTGTCTGCTGGCTAGACTTCCGGGTTCCCTGTGCGAAGAGTGGAAGGGTAATAGGGAGAGGTACGTAGGTAAGCAGTTGGGGAAGTGGGTAGGATGGTAAGTAGGTGGGTAGGTAAACAGGCAGCTAAAGTAAAGTTGGTAAGTAGACAAATAGGTACAGCTCATAAGCCCTTGTAAATAGGTCAGTAATATATGCAGGCAGATGGATAGATAAACGGGTAGGTAGGTAGGTAGCGTAAAGGTAAGTAGATATGTAGGGAGACAGGTAGGTACATAAGCCCCTGTAGGTAGGTAGGTAATATATACAGGTAGGTGGATAGGTAGGGACGTAGGTAAATAGGTAGGTATATCAGTGGGGAGGTAGTTGGGTAGCTAGGTATGTAGGTAGGTAGTAGGAAGGGAGTGAGGGGAAAGTTTGGGTTGAAGATTTCTTGGGAAGAGCGAGTAAAAGATTTGGAAGAGGAGTACAAAGGAAAGTAACCAACAACAGACCTATTGATCGTAGGGTAGAAGTGAAAGAAATGACAGCGAAAGGAGGTGCAGAGTGGAGAGGAGAGAAGACGGAAGGGGAGAGTGGAAGGACTGGAGTGGGAAGAGGAGATTGAATTGTAGCAGATAGAAAGGAAAAGGAGAGTAAGTGAATAAGGAGAAAGAGTAGGTTTAGAAGAGGAAAGAGGAGGGTAAGAATGACCAAGAGCGAGAGGGAGGGAGAAAGGGAGAGTGAGGGATCCGGAAGAGAGGGAAGATAGATGAGGGAGAAGAGTAGTAGGGAAAAGCAGAGAAGAGAAAGGAAAGAGAATGAGGAACAGAGAGGGATAGCAGAAGCGGAAGAGGGAACCGAGAGAAAGGCAGAGGAAATAGGAGAGTGAGAGGATTGAGAAAGAGGAAGGGTACTGGAGAGGGAAGTGGCGAGTGAGAAAATGGCAAGAGAGGTTGGGTATGAGAAAGGGTAGAACAGAGGAAGGTAAAGAGTCTGGAAGAGAGGCTTAGTACCAAAGAGGGAAGAGGAGAGAGAGGGAGAGGGAGGAGGAGTTTGGTCAGAGGGAGAGGGAAGAGGAGAATAAGGGGATCGAGTCAGAGGGTAAATGTAGGAGAGGAGAGACGGGTGTACAGTCGGCATCAAAAGTCCTATCGCCTCCTCTGCTTCTCTCTCCTAATGCTTCGAAAACCAGTCTATTAAATCTACATGAACCGACACTAATAACACTGCTGTGGCTAAATCAAACCATCTGTGGCCGTGGCTGTGGACTGACTACACTGAGATTCAAAGCCATTAGAGAGTGAAGCAAGAGAGGTGACAAGACTTTTGATGCCGACTGTACATAAATAATGCAAGTAGGGCTGGGCAGGGCAGGACCCCAGGCGAAATGGAACACAGAAGCAGAGTGAGCTATGGGAGAGGCCAGGATCTGAATTATACTGAGCACAATTACGTTGGGTTGGATTAGTTAGGCTTGGAGAGGTTAAGTTATATCTAGTTGGGTGGGCTGAGTTAGGCTTGGCTCATTCAGTTAGATAGGAAAGAGGTATGATGATGATGATGATGATGATGATGATGGTGATGATAATGCAAATAAGAGGTCTGGATGGTGATGATGATGATGATGATGATATAGAATAAGAAATCTTGATGATGATGATGTTAATGATGATGCTAATGGTGATGGTGGCAATGATGTAAGGTTAGGTTGGATAGGAAAAGAGTTCAAGATGATGATAATGATGACAGTAATAATAATAAAGACATAAAGTTAGGTGTGGTGTGGCTTCCTTTGGTTAGATTAGCATGGACTAGGTTAGATTAGATTAAGTTAGTTGAGATGGTAAGGAAAAGGTGCATGGGAGACTCCTTGATACACGACGACGCTGTCCATGAACTAAAATGCAGTATCGTGTGTTGTCATTTGCTTTCCATCCAGCGGCTTATTTCCTATTAAATGGTGGCGGTGGTAGTAGAGTAATTCATTCAGAGCGGCTTCGTATATCAGGTGAGAGAGAGAGAGAGAGAGAGAGAGAGAGAGAGAGAGAGAGAGAGAGAGAGAGAGGTTAAAAGAAAGTGATGGTTCTTGCAAGACAGACGACAGAAATATAGAAATGTAGACATAGATAGAATGGTAGATAGAGTTAGAGAGATTGAGATAGATGGAAATATAGTTAGGCAGAGAGAGAGAGGTAAACAGACCTTTGATAATTCCTGCAAGTTGAGATAGATAGATAGATAAAGAATATATAGACAGATAAGTAAATAAAGAGACTGATGGAGAGGAGAGAGGGGGCTGAAATACAGAGAGAGAGAGAGAGAGAGAGAGAGAGAGTGGTAAAAAACTTTGATTCCTGTAAGTTAATGAATGGAGGTTTGGAAATTTTGCTCGTCTGAATCCGGATATTTGAAAAGTTTGTAATATCCGTCAAGTTATTAGCTCAACTTTGGCTGCTAGTGGTGGTAAGCCGGACGTGTGTGTGTGTGTGTGTGTGTGTGTGTGTGTGTGTGTGTGTGTGTGTGTGTTTGCGTCCGTGTGCGTGCAAGAGCGTGTACCCTCATTTCTCAGCATCACTTAACCAATTACCTTCTCTCTCTCCCACACCAACAACAACAACACCCCACCTTACCTACCTATCCCCTCCCACCCATCTCACCTACAGCTCCCTCTTGCCTCATGCTATTTCAACTACCGATCATTAGCGCTAAAATCAAGCGGGCGTGACGAGAGCAACAGGTGCTACATTAGCGAACAATTGAAGGTCATTGTTATTCAGCGTTATTCACTTGTAATTCATGGCCTGCTGTATTGTAGGGCGCCTTGTGTATGTTGTAGCTTTGTGTTGCTGTAGTAGATGGATTGAGATTGGCAGATGGCTGATAGATAGGTGAGTAGATAGATAAAGATACATTAGCGAATATATTAAGGTAATTGTGTTGTAAAGTGATTTAGATTGGAAGGGTTTTAATTAAATAGATAGGATAAATAGATAGGCAGATAGATAGTTAAGTAGATACATTAGTGAACAATTTAAGGATATTGTGTTGTAATTTAGATTGGCAGGATGACATATAGATACGTAGATAGATTGATAGATTAGATTGGATAGGTAGATAGATAGATAGATAGATACATCAATAGGTAAACAGATTGACTGATGGGTACACCGATATGCAAACTAACGATAAATAAAGAAAGATATATTCGTTATCAGAAGCCAGTGAGTATAAATATCACCACTACTAACGCTTAATGCTCGTGACAACTCCTCTTTTTTACCTTATTCTACCCAAGCCCAGGTAAATGCTGATCTGAGAGTGAGTCATAGGAGCCCGAGTGATAATCTTTGTGTAGCAATTTCAGTACGATTATTTATTGATGTATTTATTTGATTCATTTATCTTCGTTTCTCGTTGATTATATTGCTAATGACAGGTATGAAAATTTTAACAGGTATGAAAATTTTAATCTGATTTTTTATCCAGGTAATCCCGAAGCTCCATTTATAATTCATTCAACACTGTTTTTTGATGGAGGACTCATGCAATCAGATTTAAAGCCTGTTGGATTGTCTTTTATTTTATATTGTTTTTCCAATTTCCAGACGGTTTCATTCAACTTCGTAGTCTCCTCTCAGTCTGCTTCCACTGGGTCTGAAGTCTGAGTCGAATAAAATCGTCCGGAGGTAGCAAGAATATAATTAACAGAAAAATAAAGACGCCATTGCAGTAGAACTATTAACAGAACCAAGGTAAAACAAATAACACTACCCAACATACCTGTCTTGTCTCTACTGGATCTGAACTGTGTGAAAAAGAGCAATTTGATTCTTTAACGCTAAATAAAATCGTCTGGCGGAGCTACAAAGTCATTAAAAAACATCATTTGGTTAACAGAATCAGTATAGAATAAATAAAGCGTTTCACAACTTGGTCTGTCTGCCTCCATTAGCCCCGAAGTTTGTGAAAAGAGCCACTTGAACTTTAAGCTGAATAAAATCTCCTGGTGGAGCTAAAAATCCTGTAAAAAAGCGTCATTGAGCTAATAGAATCCTTGTTAAATAAAGCAGTCCACAGCTCGGTCTGTCTGCCTTCACAAGCCCCGGTGTTTACGAAAAGCCACTCGAATTTTAAGCCCAAGAAAATCGTCTGGCGGAGCAAAAAAAAATCCATTAAAAACATCATTTGGTTAACAGAATCAATGTGAAATAAATCAAACTTTCCACAACCGGGTCTGTCTGCCTCCCTGGTCCCAAAGTTGGTGTAAGGAGGTACTTGAATCTCTATTGGACTATTGAGGAGTATTGACGGAGCGACAGACGTGCTGGATCGTATTCGTAGAGTTTCTGGTGCTTATATTGCGTGTCTGAGTCGCTTCACTTCACTTATACAGCATCCAGACTCTCGAGAACGACAGAAACAGTGAATTTTCTCGGGTTATACTTCGTGTCAAATTACGTGTTTATATTATTATCGTCACTCATACAGCTTCCAAACAGCAAAGTTGTGTGTATGTATGATTGCTTGTGTATATATATATATTTTTTCTTCGTTCATACACCAACGAAACTCTCGACATCACAAGAAACAGTGAATTTTCTTGGGTTATACTTCGTGTCCAGTTATGTGTTTATATTTGTATCTTCACTCATACAGTTACCAAACAACACAACTTAAAGTCTTGAGTTAAAGTTAGGTGTATGATTGTAGTGTATATAATTTTTCTTCGTTCATACAACCACCAAACACTTGACATCGCAACAAGCAGTGAATATTCTTGTTATATAATGAATATTTTCGAGTTTAAGTTACGTGTTAGTTTCCTTGTTTATAATTATGCCTTCACTCGGAGTGTTTAGTGATAATATTAACTGATATAGAGACTTTTTATGTAAATTTCGGTTTGGATCTTATGTGAATACCTGACCATATTTCTCCCTCCCCTCTCTTTGTGTGTGTGTGTGTGTGTGTGTGTGTGTGTGTGTGTGTGTGTGTGTGTGTGTGTGTGTGTGTGTGTAAAAATCCATCAGCCATTACTTCCGTCAACCTTCACCTACCGTCTTACAGAGTCCCACAAGGTCTTACCTTATCATTTCCACGATTCTTCTCTTACCCATGCCCACCAATTTCCACGTAATCAGTCCATAAATTCGAGGAGTGAGAGATAGGAACTTTTTTTTTTTTTTTCTTCCTTTCACATCCCTCCTTCGCCCCCCCTCCCTTTCCATCAACCCCGCTCGTCCGCCTCCCCTCCCTCCCATTCACTTACTTCCTCCTGTCACTCCCGTCTTCTCTCTGTCATCTCCTCTCTCCCTCCCTCTTCCTCCCTACCTTCCTTCCCCTCTTCCCCCCTTCTACTTCCTCCCCCTTGTTTCCTTCTGTCACTTCCACCGTCTGCTTTTCATCCCTTCTTTCCCTCCTCTTCCTTCCCCATCCCTCTCTCTTCTCTCCTCCCTCCCTCGACCTTTATTCCCACAATTCTTCCTTCTTTTCTCCCTAATCTTATTCCCCTTCCATTCCCATTCTCCTGTTCCCTTCTCCTACCCCTTCCATTTCCTTGCCACCTCGTATCCCTTCCACCCTTCATCCCTTTGCCTGCCACTCCCTCTTTCTCCTTCGCTTCTCTCACTTCTGCTCTTTCTGTCTTCCATGTCTTCCTTTTTTATCACTTGCCTTTCACTCACCTCCATCGCCACCTGCGTCTCTCCTTCATCACTTCGCTCCGATCCCTCCTTCCCTCCCTCGCTCCCTCCAGCTTTCCTCTCTCCCTCCTCACCCCCTCCTGCTTTCTCTCTCCCTCTCTCACTCCCTTCTGCTTCCCTCCTTCTTCACACCCTCAACTTCCCTCTGTATCTCCTCACCTTCCCCTGCTTTCTTCCTGTCTTACTTCTTCTCGCTTCTATCCCTCCCTCACTCCTCCTTCTTCCTCACTCCACCTCGCTCCCTCCCTCCTCTACCTCCTTACTCCCCCCACTCAGGATACCCCTCCACAAAATGCTGACCCTTCCAGAATTTTGTGGTCCCAGAATTTAAAGTTACAGTCCAAGAATCAACCATAAACGAGTGGAAATATTGGCAGTAAGTGCAGTATTAAAATATTTTGATTTTTTTTCTGCAGTAATTGGATCTTAGTAAGGAGGGAAATATTATCGTAAGATATTTAGTGAGCCTTTGCCATGGAACTGAATTTACTTGTACTTCTTGTAAATGATGGCGAAGGTCCTGCTTGTAAGTGTATTTGGTGGGGGTTGCCAAGGCGACGCGTGGGCCAGGCAGTGACACGAGGGCAAATATTGGGTGAGGACAAGCCGGTGAAGAGGATGGAGGAAGAGGGGTGGAAGGAAGAAGGATGGGAGGAGGAAGAAAGGGAGGAGGAGAGAAGATGAAGCGAGGAGGAAGAGAGGGAAGAGGAGGAGACGTAGATAAAAAAATGAACTAAAAAAAATTATCGATAGGAAGCAGAAAAAAAAAAAAAATGATACTAGATAAGAGAGCTTCTAAAACTTATGAAAGTCTACGGTAATCACACAACGCCAGTCATCCGAAAATCTTTAGTGAGAGGCTGATGGGCAACTGGTTCCTAGATATGCTCCTACATAATAATAATAATAAAAAAAAGTTTCATCGTTGTGGACCTGTGAAACAAAAAATCGAAGAAAACCAGGGAAAAGCAAAAGAATGTGAGTGTGGAAATAAAGGAAATGAAAACAGAGAAATGCATGCAAATGTGAGGGACGTTTTGAGGAAGTGAGGAGGAGGAAATGAGACACGATGGAGAGATCAAGTGAGGGGAAGGAGCTGGTGAGAGAGAGAGAGAGAGAGAGAGAGAGAGAGAGAGAGATGAAAGTAGCGCTAATGGAAGGAAATGTCGGGGATGGTAGGACATTAATCGTCATCATCATCATAATTAGCGTCATCATCATCATCATCATCATCATCATCATCATCATTATTGCCATTGTCATCACTGTCAGTAACATCATCATCATCATCATCATCATCATCATCATCATTATTGCCATTGTCATCACTGTCAGTAACATCATCATCATCATCATAACCATCATAAGCCCAAAGAGAGACAAAGGAGAAGCGAAGAGTGTGAGAAAATATAATTACTGGGAGGACAAAAGTATGTGGGCATTTATTGATAGGCTATTCCGGAGACAAAGAGGAAGTGCAGGGAAAAGAACAAGGAAAAATATGAGTGGAGGAATCGGTGAGAGGTTACGAGGGGAGGAGGAGGAAGAAAAAGATGGAAGAAGAGGAAGAAGAAGGTGGAGGAGACGGAGAAGACGAAGAAAATGAAGAAAACAACAGTAATAATAATAATAGTAATAATAATAATAATAATAATAATAATAATAATAATAACACGTCTGATGGTGGCAAGAAATGAAACCTTAATATCACCATCGTAGACAAGCGGCATGAGTGAGAGAAGCCTAACACAACAACACTGACGCGAGAGGATATATATAGTGCTGGTAACTTTGGCGATGCAGTCCACTACCCTCCACGTCGGCCAAACAAATGGGGCCACTTAAGGGGGAACGAGAACACATCCCTTCGACACACTGCCCCGCTATGGAGAGCTGAGGCCGTTCCCTTAGTATTTTTAGGAAGTATGTGTACAGCAAGTGTAGTTCAAGCAGATGCGATGAAAACAAGAATGTGGATGTACTGAAACCGTGGCAGATATTTTAGCACGTGGGCATGTTTTAGCACGTGAGCATATTTAGCACGTGAGCATATTTAGCACGTGAGCATGTTAAGCACGTGCACATTTTTAGCACGTGAGTATATTTAGCACATGAGCATATTTTGTGCAGCTGAGTAACCATAACACTGTAAATCTAGGGTTGCATTCTCTTCGACGTAACACACTTCACTGCACCTTTGCCTCAGTGATATGCCTTCCATAATGCATCGTAATTTTTTCATGTATGTTACTGATATATTTCTGATACCGATATAGGCTCCATTAATAAGACGTGAGGGTACTGAAGGGCAGTAGACAGAATAATTCGCCGAGGAAGAGGTGTTACGAACTATCCCAGACTAGTGAGATTACGGAGCTGTCTCGCATACTATTCCGGTCTCTCCAGGACTTCCAGAGGCCAGAGGTGAGGGAAGGGGAGGGATTAGGAGGGAGGGAATGTGAGGAGAGGTAGGAGTGAGGAGATCGTGGGAAGGAGATAGGAGGAGGGAGGATACCAAGGGTGAGGTGAGGAGGGAGGGAGCCTGAGGAAGGGTGAGAGGGAGGAGGACGTGGGGAGGATGAAGGAAGGAGGGAGAGAGTGAAGGGTGAGATGAGGAGAGAGAGATTATGGGGAGGGAAGAAATAAGAAGGAAGATGATGGTGGGAGGTGGGATGAGGATGGGAAGGAACGTAAGGAACAGTGAGAGGAAAGAGGGAGAAAAATAGATGGAGAAGTTTGGAAAGGGACGGAGGGAATATATGTAGAAGATGGAGGGGTGGGAAGGATGAGACATAAGTAAGGGGTGGGAGGGAGGAGGGAGGGAACGTAGGGAAGGGTGAGGGGGAAGGAGAGAGTGGCAGGGTGGGGGAGGGAGGCAGGGAGACACAATGCAATAAGGCCGTAATTGTCTGCAACATCTGAGGCTGAGGATGTTCGGTAGGTGGCAGGGGATTGAGGAAGTGGTGGCAAAGGCTGGAAGAGGTGGTGGTAGGGGGTTGAGGAGATGGTGGCAGAGGGTTGAGGAGGTGGTGGCAGAGGGTTGAGGAGATGGTGGCAGAGGGTTGAGGAGGTGGTGGCAGGGGGTTGAGGAGGTGGCTGGAGGGGGTTGAGGAGATGGTGGCACGGTAGATAGCAGGGGTTTGAGGTAGTGGTGGCAGGGGGTCGAGTAGGTGTTGGCAGAGGAGTTGATGGTGAGGCGGCAATGAACTTTTAAGCTGCTATAACGAGATACTAAAAACAAGTCTTTATTGAGCTCAGGTCCATATTATGTTCAATAAAACCTGAAAACAACAGGGGGTTCAAACATTACTGTGCTGGACACGTTTAGAGGACTCACAAAAAGAACAAGAAAATGCTAGTAATTCTTTTTTTTACTTTATCAACCTGAATCCATTGCCCTTTTTTTTTTTTTTTTTTAGTTCATTCGTGCTAGTTCTAGACCTTTTCTGTGTAATACAGAAAATAATTTTGTATGGGAGGGATAAATAAAGGCTATGTATAACTTCTCCAGCGCGAAAAATCCCCGTTAAGCTTATTAAAATCGCCTGGAGGTGGCAAAAACATAAAAATATTAATTAAAATGGATGATTTATGCCAGAAAAAGTCAGTTTACCACGTTCCATGTTGAGGCTCCTTTGGATTTACGAGCTTTATATTTTATTTATAACATTTTGAAGGAACGGAACAAAGCCTAAAACTATGTAAAAGTTTCCATTCGGTAAGAAAGTCGACCAAAAGAAGATAAGTTCAGTTTATATTCTCTGTGCACGTATGATTAAAAAAAATAATAGGCTGACACACACACACACACACACACACACACACACACACACACACACACACACACACACACACACACACACACACACACACACACACACACACACACACACACACACACACACACACACACACACACACACACACACACACACACACACACACACACACACACACACACACACACACACACACACACGGAAGCCAAGCACGCTCATAAATTCTGGCACGGTAATAACCACAGGGTGAAAAATGGAGAAAGAAGAAAAATAGTAATTATGGAGGAAGAGAGGCGAAGAGGAAGACAGGCAGGGTGCTAGGAAGAGGGTGCAGGGTGTGGGTGGGACAGGGTGTGGGTGGAGCAGGGTGTGAGGGTGGTGGAGTTTGAGAGCGACGTAGGATGTGGGTGAGATAGGGTGTGGATGAGTCACAGTGTGGGTGAGGCAGGGTGTAGGGGTGGTGGGGTGTAAGTCAGGGTGTGGGGATGGTGAGGTGTGAGAGTGGGGCAGGGTGTGGGGATAGCAGTGGGTAAGACAGGATGTGAGGATGAGGAGGAAGACGTGAAAGGAAATCCAATTAGTGATGTCCAGGGATTAGCTACAAGATTATCACCTGGAAATAGATTTATAGGGAAGATAAATGCTGTTAACTGATATATAGGTAAATACATACATATACATCCAGTGTTGATAGATATAGAACGACGGATAAGAGACTGGTAACTAATCCATGAATTAAATGTGAGGAGAAGGAGAGATTTCGTAAAATTATTAAATATGATTGTAACATATTCACTTCACCCTGTCCTTAGATGATGATGGTGATGATGATGATGATAACAGTAGTGGCAGTGATGATGATGATGCCTGGTGGTGATAATAGTAGTGGCATTGGTAGTGGTGATAGTAGTGGTGATGGTGATAGTAGTGGTGCTGTATGAGGTGTATATAATCCCAGGAGAAACAGATGTATAAGCCAGTAATGGGAGGATTATGACGCCTTGTGTCCTTCATATTAGTGGTGATGATAATGGTGGTCGTGATGGTGGTGCTGATGATGATGATGATGATGATGGTAGTGGTGATGATGATGATGATGATGGTTGTGGTGGTAATAAGAATGATAGTGGTGGTAATTATGATGATGATGATGGCAGTAGTGGTGGTGGTGGTGATGGAAGTCGTGAAGGTATGTTAATGGTGATGAAGGTAGAGAGAGTAGTAGTAGTAGTAGTCAGTGTTAATCGTGATAACAGTGGTAATGGTGTTGTAAAGAGGCATATGTAACCCCAAGGGAAGCAGTTATACAGGGGAATGGTGGTGAGTGTTGTAATGCTGCCCTATACCCACCACGTCCTGCTTGTTACGAGGTCATGAACATCTTTATGGGGTCCTGGGTTCGTGTTGACGTATGGCGGGCCTCACTCACCTCCCTTGAAGACCGGATTGTGTGACACCAACACATTCTAACTCCCTAAGTACCATGGAAGCTATTACGTGTGTTATAGCTTAGGGCGGAATTCTAGAGAAGTTAGGAAGCTTACTACACTCTTTTTGCTCTAACATGGCCTAAAATTGCCCTCTCTCCGCCTTGAATAATGAGCTGTAACAATAGATTAACATTTGAATATGGTGCTGTTCACAAAGACGTGCTATGGAGAGGGTGTAGAGATGCAGTATTGGCCCTTGCAGTCCTTGAGCTACGTGAAAAAAGCTCCAAAATGAAAATCTGGGCCAGTTTAACGTGAAAAGAGTAACACACCTCTCCCTTGGCGATTTATTTCTGATTCTGCTCCGTGACTGTATTCGTGTGTGTTATCCATACATTCTGCGTCGATATTAAAAAGATATAAGAAACCAAAAAAAAGATATAGTGGATATTAATGGATTTGGAAAATAAATCGTTAAGGAACAGGTGCTAGGGAGCTTGCTTATCCGACGAGAATAGGGGCTAGTCATCCTTTTAGCTGAGGTGGTATCAGAAGCTATAGGTATCCCCTCCAGCTCTAAATCTCTCTCCCAGGCTAAATAAAATTGTGTGAGGATTGCAGGAACAGAGCTAAAAATACGACCAGAAATTGACCCCTTGACCCTTTGACTGCGCTGACCCTTTGCACCGCATTCTCACCGATTTAGTCTAAGCTCACCGTCACGTCAACCTTGTCAGTCTTCTTCCACATTTTACAATCGTCTAAATATCTCAAAATAAATAAATAAATAAATAAATAAATAAAAATAAAAACGTGCGTCCTAGAGCAAATCCGTGGGACGTCGATTCATCAGATTTGAACCTCCTGCACACACACACACACACACACACACACACACACACACACACACACACACACACACACACACACACACACACACACACACACACACACACACACACACACACACACACACACACACACACACACACACACACACACACACACACACACACACACACACACACACACACACACACACACACACACACACACACACACACACACACACACACACACACACACACACACACACACACACACACACACACACACACACACACACACACACACACACACACACACACACACACACACACACACACACACACACACACACACACACACACACACACACACACACACACACACACACACACACACACACACACACACACACACACACACACACACACACACACACACACACACACACACACACACACACACACACACACACACACACACACACACACACACACACACACACACACACACACACACACACACACACACACACACACACACACACACACACACACACACACACACACACACACACACACACACACACACACACACACACACACACACACACACACACACACACACACACACACACACACACACACACACACACACACACACACACACACACACACACACACACACACACACACACACACACACACACACACACACACACACACACACACACACACACACACACACACACACACACACACACACTCTCTCGGTGCAAGGTGAGGGTGAGTGTGGTTGTGGCTGTCAGTAAGTGTTGATAATCAGGGCAGTAGTGGTAATAGTCACACCTTGGTTATGGCAGGAGAGGGAAGTCACCTGTCTGAAAGTATTACGTCTGGCTTTACTCGAAGGTCGTTATCATCGTCTTTATCATCATCATCATCATCATCATCGTCATCATGTCCTCGTAAAAAATATTATAGTCATCATCTTTATCATCATTATCGTTCTTCTCCTCCTCCTCGACACCATCATCATCATCATCATCGTCATCATCGTTGTCCTTGTCAACGTCACAGTTATCATCCCGCCATCATCATCTTCATCATCATTAACAGTATTACACCAGCGCGCGGGTGTGTAGATACCATGTGTACGTAATACAACACACACCGACATACAAGTAGAGAGAGAGAGAGAGAGAGAGAGAGGGGCGAAATGGAATGGAGAAATCTGACGTCTGCGGCTGGGTCAATACTCAGCCGTCCAATAGAAATTCAAGTGACTCTTTACACAAACTTCAGACCGTGGTGGAATCAGACGCGGTTGTGGAGCGTTTTATTTCTGTTACTTTTCCTTTAACTTATTTACGTGTTTTTTCGTTAAGTTTCCCTCTCACTAGACACGTTTATTCATCTTAAGACTTCAAGTGGCTTTTTTCAACAATTACACTTGTACTGAGCGCGAGATTTTTTGCGTAAATGTAAGGAGTTTAGCGATGGACATGATTTATTTCTTTATTCTTCCATTTCGTACACGATTCAGGTGGGTTTGGAGACACAAATTGCCGTGCCGAGGTTGAAAAAAAAAAAAAAAAAAAATTCACAGTCTGATTTTTTCCTTAGGCTGCATAAGGTCGTGTGAAGGTAGCAGGAATGAATTAAGAACTACGTCGTAGGATTGAAGAGGTTAAGGAGAGAGAGAGAGAGAGAGAGAGAGAGAGAGAGAGAGAGAGAGAGAGAGTTAATGGGTGGGTGAGAGTGGAGGTTGAGAGGCGGAAGAGGTGAAGGTATTTAATGTGGTTAGAACGGTGAAGGAGGCAGGGAGTGTTGAGGACTGGAGGAGGGAGACGAGAGGAGATGAGAAGAGAGCCAGAGGGGAGAGGAGAGGAGAGAAGAGAAAGGAAAGGAAAAGAAAGGAAAGATAAAGAAAAGATGGAGGAGAGGAGAGAAGAGAAAGGAAGGAAAAGATAGAGGAAAGTTGGAGGAGAGGAGAGGAGAGGAGAGCACGGACAAAGAAGAGGAAATCATCATCATCGTCATCATCGTCCAAACTCTATTTCCAACTAACACATACAGTGGGAAGGATCCAGGAAGAGAAATAGGATACCACGTAAGAAAATCACCCTTGGCCTTTGGTTCCTTTTTTCTTGCATTAAAAAAAAACAATCGCGTATATAATCAAGGAATAATAATAATAATAATAATAATAATAATAATAATAATAATAATAATAATAATGCATCAAGGAGAAACAAGCTGGAAACCCATCACGTACAGAGAGCACCCGTTTGTCAACATATTTTTACCCCTGTTCTGTCTAACGTTAGCTCGTGTCAAAGTTCACTGGTATTCTTAATCTTTCGTGTACAGAACTGGTGAGCTGTGGAAACCTCTACCTCCGTCTCAATTCCCCCTTGCCCTGAAAACCTCCGTTCTTTCATCTCATCCAGCCATACATCTTGGTAAAAAAATATCGTGATTTAGGCTTTTTTCTTTTGACTTTGCATGTGAGGAAAGACTTGTTCTGATTTGAAGTCGTTGGTTCTTTCTTGCATGCATCAACTGGGCAAAAAGTTGAAGTATGTGTATAGCAGGTATGTAAACGAATTGAAAAAATCGTTGAGAATTGAACGAGAAAAGCAGACAAGGAAAGGAAATCGGAAAAGCAGGCCAAGGAACGCACTCTAACACAAACATGAAAGCAGACAGAAAGGCAGACATCACATCAGTAGGAAGATCATCAGGCGGGGAGGGAGGAAGGAAAGCGAGATCAGGGAGGAAATGTGACCACCATGGGAGGAGGGAGGGGTAGAGGGAGAGTGAAGGGGGAACACATGAGGGAGGGAGGGGGAACACATGAGGGAGGGAGAGGTAGAGGGAGGGTGGTGAGGGAACACATGAGGGAGGGAGTCAGTGTTTGATGGAGGGAGGGAAGGGAGGGAGGAAGTACATGAGGGCGAGAGTGAATATTTGACAAGAGATGGAGGGAGGAAAGACAAAGGGAGAGAGGGAGGGACGGTGGGACAGAGGGAGAGAGAGGAGGGAAAACGTGATGAGAGAGGCAGGGAGGAAGGGGGGATTGAGAAGAGGGAAGTCGTGAGGAAGGGAGAGAGCTGGGGGTGGGGGGAGGAGAGGAGGTGGAAATTGGAAATAAGGGAAGACGCAGCAGATGTTGTAAGAACGAAAGGAAACTGACATGAAAAATATAACAGAACAAAGAAAAGCTAAAACAGTGGAGAGAGAGAGAGAGAGAGAGAGAGAGAGAGAGAGAGAGAGAGAGAGAGACTCAGCTAGGTTAATGAATGAACGAAAAATACAGGAGAAAAAAATGATATGTGGGGGAAGCCGTGTATAAAAATGAATATTGAATAAAAGAAAATTAAGTGGATGAGAGGGAATGGAAATAAGAGAATAATTAATGCAAGGGAAGTGTGTAATAAAATTTGAGGGTAATGGAGGAGAGTGAGTGAAAATAAAAAATGGCTAAAAATGAAGAGGAAAAAACAGTGTAGATCGTGGTGAATGGAGAGAGAGAGAGAGAGAGAGAGAGAGAGAGAGAGAGAGAGAGAGAGAGAATGTAGAAAAGATTTAAAGGACGTAAAGTTGGGATAGAATACAAATGCGAGAATTATGGAGAGGCGCAAGTTTCTGACAATACTGAGAGAGAGAGAGAGAGAGAGAGAGAGAGAGAGAGAGAGAGAGAGAGAGAGAGAGAGAAAATTGGCCTCAAGAACGAAAGGAAGGTCAATAGTTGAAAATAGACAGACATACAGACAGGCAGAGAGATAGATAGATAGATAGATAGAGATACAGATAAGTAGAATGTTAAATAAATGCTGACAGACAGATAGATAGATAAATAGATAGATAGATAGACAGACAGACACGCACACACACACACAGATAGAGAGGCAGACAGACAGGCAAACAGACAGACAAACAGAGGAGGGAAGAGAAGTGGTAGAAACTGTGAAGAAAGATTAACCTCAAGGACGGAAATAATGTGAATAGTTGGTCGAGAGGGAGAGAGAGAGAGAGAGAGAGAGAGAGAGAGAGAGAGAGAGACGTGGAAGGTATTTTATTTGTACGAGTATAACATATGGTCCTTTTGTGGGTAGTCCCTAACGCTTTAACTGCTATTATTTTTGTATGCTGACAAGGATATCAATATTCTCACACAGTTTTATTCCGATTTAGGCCCAACTTGGTGAAAGGGTTGAGGGTCGGTGAAGGGGGTGACCTACTGTATTGTTTTAGTGCGCAATAGGTCGAAGGGCAAGGATCACATGACAAGGTCAGTTTATTCTTTATCCGATCCAGACCAAACTTTGTGGAATGGTTTGGAGTATGGCAAGAGCGAAGGAAGTCGATTTTGAGAAGAGTCAGTCTAAGATCAGGGTCAAATGACAGTCAAAGTTCGACTCGTGTGTGTCTGTTTGTGGACAAAATATTAACACAGCTTTGATCTGATTTAAACCAAACTAAGTGGAAGGGTTCAGGGTAAGGCAAGAATGAAGGGATTCCACACAGAGAGCAGTGAAAGTCAAGTCAAAGGATAAGGACTAAGTTCGACCTGTTAGTGCTTAAGTGTGCTAGTATGCTTGTCCACACTATTTTTTTTTTCCTTCTCAGTTCTGCAAAATCGTCCGGTGCTAGTCTGTTTACATGCTACTGTACCTAAGAGCTTCCATAACAAGAAGAGGATATGGGTTAACAGCGAATTCCCACCAAATGTATAAGCGATTGCGTTTTCCTTGTGAGAGACGTGCAGACAAACAACTACTGTGAATACATGAACCCGCTATATCATCTTGGAAGGAGGGAACGAGGTCAAACACGGAGACAAGCAGAGGTAAAAGTGAGGAGGAGGAATGGCGGGGAGTGAGAGAGGCCGTGTGTGCGCGTGTGAAGGAGAGGCGGGAAGGTGGGACAAGGCAAAAAGTGTGGCGAGTTTTACGGTGAAGAATTGGATCGGAATCATGGCACCAGACTCCAGGGGAAGTCCTTCGCCGGCAACCCTTTCAGTATCGTCAGTGAGGGGAAGAGATGAGGAGCTTCGAAGGCAGTTGATATCGTCTTTCTAATGAGATCTGAAGGTGCTTGTACACGATTTTTATATTGCATGATTGAACTGGGAATCATGACAGAGTTGATATCCTTTCCATGCAACCCATTCAGTTTCTTGGGTTGAATGGAAAAGATGACCTTAGAGTGTAATTGATGTCGTTGTGGTTTTCCTAGTTTTGTGCGAGATTATTGGCGACTAAACCCACTTGCGTTTACTGAACAAACTAATTATCCTTTTTATATAGTTTCTGCGCAAAAAATCTAAATGAAAAGAATTTTATCTGTTAATTAGCAAGTTGAAATTGCTGGTACATGGGATAATTAGCACATCTTTGCGTGGATCACATTTAAAATTTTTAGTCTGGCTACCTACAGACGATTTTAGCAGGCAAGAGGAGAAACCCACAAGTGAGACACGTATAACAGTACTAGATGCGGGAGCTTCAGGGCTCTTCAGTTACAATCCTTGGTGTGGTGTGGTGTGGTGTGGGAGGGAGATATTGGTGTGGCGTGGTGTTGTGTGGAGTGGAGTGGTGTGGTGTAGTGAGGTGTGGTGTAATGTGGTGTGGTGTGGAGTGGAGTGGAGTGGAGTGGTGTGGTGTGGTGTGGTGTAGTGTGGAGTGGTGTGATGCGGTGTGGGTTTTTTTTTTTTGCCAGTCACTAAAAAGTCTATGGAATTGTAACATCTTGCATCCGAAAATCTTTAGTGAGAGACAGACTAATTGGTCCAGAATCTAATTTTGGCATCTCAAAAACTAAAACTCCTTAAATAATAATGACGTTGGTTAATGAGTGTAATTAGTGTGGCTTAGAATAAACCCCTTCACTCCGATGACGTGTTGTAACATTATTCTTATCTTTTAGACGATTTTCCTCAGCTCAAGAGAGGTTAATTGAACTGGAGGGCTTAGATGAAGCCTTCATTAATCCCTTTACTAATAGAGGTCTGTCCCAAGTTAAATAAAGTGGCCTGTAAGTAGGAAGAATTGAATACAAAAGTACGTCATGGGATTGAAGGGATTGAACGTAAATGCCTCAGAGTCGTTCATCAGTTTCAAAATGGCAATAAATCGGTACTGAACAGAGGTATTGGTGAACGGGCTGGTCTGGGATGCCGGTCACCATCAGCGTCATTTTCCGGGCCTGTGTACGTGAGGAGGTCGCTAACGAGGTCTGGGAGAGAGAGAGAGAGAGAGAGAGAGACATGCGAGGTGGTATCAGGGTCAGACGACAATCCCTGCTCCATTCCACTCAGCTCGTGGAGACGGGTGGTTGAGAATATTGGGCACAAAATTAACTTCTTCAGTAATTCTGAATGATAGCAATAATTTGAATATATAAGGCGCCAACATAATGAAAGATTTAGATACATAATGGTACCAAAAAATATGTATTCAGTCAGATTAGTGAATATTGAAGTGACATGATAAACAAAATAATCTGTGGTAATAATTAAATGTTGTTGATAATTCTATATCGTGTAAACTGGGGAGAATTTTTTTTACATTACAAGCCCAGGTCCCTACACTATATACCAGGGTAACTTTTTGTTTATGTCCAGCCTTGGCATTGTTTTCATTCCCCTGGCCACCCCACCGGCACAAATCCTGTTTACTTCTCGATCCCTCCGCATTCCACCCAGCCTAACTTCACCCTGCCCCATCTCGTCCCACCCCACCCCATCCCACCTTACCCAACATCACCCCACCTCACCTCACCCTTCTCCATCTGACCCCAAGCCCACCCCAGTCCGCATCACCCCATCTCACTCCACCCCACCCCACCCCACCTCTTCATCCTCTGTGACCTCCCGTCCTGCAGGATAACAACTCAGACGCCAATGAGGTCTTGATGGAAGGTTGTCACGACCCTCTGAGATGACCTGTAACCACCAAGATTGTGGTTACGACGAGAGCAAAGTTGTCCTTATCGGGGGCTGGCCGGGGTGATTGCTGCTATCATTGAGTGTCAGGTCAGTGAGGAAGTAAGGTCATCGCCGTTGATAGAGAGGTTTGGTCTGTAAATAGCACTCCACTAGAAACATCGTGCGATATCTTTTGTGTTGCGGTGACGGCTCAATCTGCTGGTGTGTGTGTGTGTGTGTGTGTGTGTGTGTGTGTGTGTGTGTGTGTGTGTGTGTGTGTGTGTGTGTGTGTGTTTATAGGATAATGAACCGTCTACGTTTGTTTTACCCTCGTCTTTCTCTTTAACGGAATATTAACCACATTTGTTCCCTGCCTCACGATGTACACCAGTATGCTCTTGACACATGAAGCTGCATGCGATGGATTTTTCAGACACCCAAAAGAATACCAAAAAGAAAACTAGGAAGCACTGAGAGGGCACACACGACCACCAAAGCCAAGAAAACTTATGACATTGCTTTAGGTATCTTGGTAGTGACCTCTTCGGGTTTGTTAAATTTTCACATCTAATTCACCGAGAACAATGTCATCAGTCAACTGGATTCGTGTTGCTTCAGTCATTTATGTTAATTCTTTTCTTGTCATAATCACAATTGGAGAAATGTTCCTTACGGTAGAAATGCCTTACTTTGATTGCTCATAGTGTCATTCCTTATAAGAGTGGTAGGTATTTTCTTACATTCCCTTTAGGGCAGGTATTATCAACACTGAATATAAGCCTCTGGGAGGATCACGAACGACATAAATAAAAGGGCATGATTGTGCTCAGGGTGTTTGAGTGGGTAGTGGTGGTGGTGGTGAGGGTAGCGGGAGTAGACTATTACCATCAGACACACTACACTCCCAGGCCACTCACTACTCACTGGCCACACTCGCTCAGTACGCTGGCCTCACCCGCTCGTATTTCTGCGTTGGCTCTGGTGATTCATACGGCCCCTCTGATTTACATGAGTTTAATGGGCTGATCGTTAGCAGCAAAAGTGATGGTCGGCCGTGAACCAGGTATCACTAAGCGCATCGTTCTTTTAGCTAATGTAACCCTTTAAGTATCCGACAGTGGTACTAATTTTTGCTTTACTTTCTAACTTGATGGTCGGCCGGAATTCAGACCATGGCAAGGAATTGCTCCACCTCTTTGCCGATATAACTTTAAAATAATGACGATACCACGGAAGTTTGTTGCAGGTAAACCCTTCTGACAGGGAAGACAGACGACGACTAACCTACTACATATTTGACACGATCAGCCGCATCTCAGATTTCATAATAGACTTTTGTTCTCTTGGTCTCTTCGCTGAAAAAAAAAATATTAATTTTTTTTAAAGCTCGGGCTTAATACGGAAGTAAGGAATCTGCTTTCACATTATATGCACGATAAAATCGTCATCATCAAATTCATCATCACCGTCAACATTAGCAGCAGTAACAACAACAGCGTGTCAGTCATCATCATCATCACCGTCGTCATTATCATCATTACCGTCATCATTATCATCATCACCATCAGAAGCATCATTGTCATTCATTTTCATCATCATCATAAATACCGTGTCAGTCCACTGCCGAATAGACCCCTTTCATCATCATCATCCCCCTGCGTCATTCCACTGCAGAACAGGAGCTTCTCTCAACTTTCTCCACTCCGCCCCAGCGTATTATGATGTATCAGGAAACAGGGGAGGAGACGGCGCGGTTGGAGCAGAAAAAAACTTCCGGGGGCAGCGTGTGTAAGAGAGAGAGAGAGAGAGAGAGAGAAGAGGGGGAGGAGTATATGTGTGCCCGTATGTGGTATGCGTGTGTGTGTGTGTGTGTGTGTGTGTGTGTGTGTGTGTGTGTGTGTGTGTGTGTGTGTGTGTGTGTGTGTGTGTGTGTGTGTGTGTGTGTGTGTGTGTGTGTGTGTGTGTGTCGAAAAAAATGGGACGTGATTGGAGGGACAAGAGGTTGAGACAAAAGTTTCATTGGGAAGGCTGGATAGTCTCGCTTGTCTATAGTTTGCCTCGTTGCCTAACCTCGCAGCCTGTGGGAGAGTGACCTCGACTGAAAAAAACCTCCAGGCGTCTCTGTCCCTACTCAGTAACGACACCCCATCCCATGTAGCTGGAGATTTATAGAAAGTAGAATAAGGTGGGGGACTTTTGATATAGGCGTCCTACTTCATCTTTCCCTCTTGACTGGTTGGGGTGAGGACATTGGTGAGGCTGAGTGGGGAGGTAGAAAATTGGACTGTATAAATGAAGACAAAGTAGCACAAAGGAGTACAAAGGAATGCAGTTAAAAACAGAACTAATGGTCCTTTCGAGACTGCTTGTTACAGACGACTATGATATCTGATTCCATGAGGTGAAGATAAGAATAGCAAAGCAAGACAGTCGTGTTGTTTAGCGCTTAAATAAACTATGGGAGTGCTGACTGTGGGATTGTGGGATTGTTGGAGTGGAGACCCTTTAGAGCTTGAGAATATAGACGGCCACCTACTTTGGGGATGCCGAGAAGGAGTCTATGAGATCGTGGGAATGAAGACAACTGTTGACGGTGTGACTGATGATATTTGTGGTGTAAAAAAATCTCAGGGTGTGGAATTGGAGAACCGTAGCCTGTGGGAATGAAGTCAGCTGTGGGAATGTGGGAATGAAAGAAAAAAAACAGTGACTGTAGAAATAAAGAAGGCTGTGCGACTGTGAACATTGTGAGCAAAATTAAATGCGGCCTGTCAAACTCACGGCTGTAAGGGTGAAGACATGAGGGGACCGTGGAATTGAAGGCTGTGGGAGCAAAGACAACTGTGTGGGTGAAGACAATGGTGTGGGTGAAGAAAACCGGGGAGTGTGGGAAGGCCAAGTGGAGCGGAACCCGTGAAATATACAGGAGCGGCGGCGTCTGCTGGTGGCAACGCTGGAGGAAGGAACCATCCACTCGGAAAATTGGGGAGAAAGAGGGGCGGAGGAGAGGAAAGGAGGAAAAAAGAGGAGAAGAGGGAAGAAGGGGAGAGGAAGAGGGAGAGGAGAGGTGAGATATGGCGGGAGAGGAGAGGAGAGAACAGGACGACGGTGGGAGAAAGTGCTGAAAGTGATGCGTGACGCTGATGGATGGTTTAGGTAGGAATAATTGAGAGAGAGAGAGAGAGAGAGAGAGAGAAAGAGAGAGAGAGAGAATGGTGAAAAATATAAAGGAAGAAATTTATAGGAGGCCATGCAGAGAGAGGAGGAGGGGGACCTGAAAAATAATGGAGTAATGATCGTACGGAGATAGATATAGGTAGATAGATAGATATAGATTGATAAAAAAATAAACACGCAAACATTCATTTCACAGAGAGAGAGAGAGAGAGAGAGAGAGAGGAGGGATTTACTTCATGATTATATACGTTCATCCCTAAAATAAATATATCTTGAATAATTCCAAGTGTACGAATAGTCATAATAGAATAAATGAGAAAAAGAATATTTGCCATCCAGGCCTCATATAAATTCCAGCCGAGAAATTAAAAAAAAAAAAAAAACATTCCCAGGTAAATATGCAGCTACAGAGAACCCAGTCGTATCATTCTTAAAAAAAAAAAAAAAAAAAAAAAATCCCGGTTCCCTGCGTCTGAATATAGCCCTAATTATGAGCCAAAAATCCTAAACCGGATTAACTTCGCATTTCCCCGTGTGGGTATGCGGAGTGGAGGAATATTTACTCCGTTCACCCTGACCTGGCCTAAAATTGCCTTCACTCCATCATGAAATTGCTGAGTTATAACTGGGGATTAGCTGTAGAATATTTTGCTAGTCACGAGGAAGTGCTGTTAGAATGATGTAGATTCTTAGTGTTGTCTTGTTCTGCCACTGAGCTACGAGAAATAAGCTGCAATAAGACGTAAATCTGTGCCAAGTTGATGTGAATGAACTATAGCAGGTAACCTCGTAGTAATTGTTCCTTGGCGATTTATTTTCAGAGAGAGAGAGAGAGAGGGGGAGAGGAAGAGGGAGAGACGGTAAGACACAAGATATATCGTGTCCCAAATTAATGCAGCTCACTCTCCTTCAATGTCCTCTTCATACATTTTCCGGCCATTTTTAAGAGTCAGGATTTCGGCTTTCTGTCCTCCTAACTCCCTACCTTGTGTTTCAAATCTGACAGCCCTCGTCCCTTTTTTATTTGCGTCTATTGGATGCTGTGCTGCTGCTATTTATCACTTTTCATTAACTCCTACGGTGATGATGATGATGATGATGATGATGATGATGATGATGATGATGATGCTTTTTTTCACTTTACTAGGGCTGCTACAAAAGGAATTAATTATTGAGATTAGTTATGATCCTTTTTTTGGTTAAGAAATTAATGACAGTTGTAATGTACCTCTTCCATTTCATGTGTTTCTCCAAAATAATGATAGTAATAATAATAATAATAATAATAATAACAATTAGTAATAATAATTAGTAATAAGAATAAGAATAATAATAATAATAATAATAATAATAATAATAATAATAATAGCATCGCAAAAGTGGAAACAGAAATCTTTCACGATCCGAGTTATCAATATAAACCATTCTCATCCTTGAACTTAATGTCTGATATATTACCTATGTTGATTAGGGCTATCTCTGAGCCCGCCTAATTGATAAAGTTTCCCCTAAGTTAAAGAAAATGGTATGAAGATATCTAGAATAACTGAAAAAATATAAAAACATAATTATAATGAAGGTATATATAGAACTGCCTGTGTTTGGAGAAGTTTTTTTTTCTTTTATATCGGATCCCCGGGGTGCTGGTGTTTTTTTCCGTGTTTTTTTCGTGTTTTTTTTTTTTTTTTTTTTGCCTGGGTGTTCAGTTTCGCTTAATTGGGCGCGTGAAAATCCTAAGTGTTAAAAGGCTGCACTCACCTTTTTCGCTCACCGAGGTTTGTGAGGAATTTATATTTGTTGGGGGTTTGGACGAAATATTCCAGTGTTTTAGTTCTGGTGTTTCCTGTGAATTGGGTTGTGGCTGCCCTTTTCGGGATTAGGGAGTGTGGCTGTAGGTAGATAGATAGACAAATAGATAGAGACAGATAGATATACTGATTAAATTATTGAATGTACAGTTTTTTGCATAATGGATAAAATCTAACTATGAGAATTAATCAAAACTCAGATATATTTCACTCCAAGATTTCATTTCACCCTCCACTAACTTTCCTGGTAGTCGATTAACATTATCATCCGAGCTAGATAGAAAATTACTAATAAACAGAAGGGTAATTTCTGTCGGACAAGGAAATATACGATAAGTTTTGGGTCGTAGAGAGAGATTCTGGAATATTCTTTACAGATGTGCCACACCCTCTGGACTATGTAGAATCCCGACGCTGAATTTGAAAAGGTTCTCAAGTTGGAGTTGTGTATTGTGCTTCTTTTTTGTGCTTTATAATTACCTGTACAGTTACCAAATAATTCACAGCTAAGGAAGTGTGTGTGTGTGTGTGTGTGTGTGTGTGTGTGTGTGTGTGTGTGTGTGTGTTTGCTGATACTTGCTTTCCTGTCCTACGTTAATGGGGGGTGACTCGCTATCAGTAATCTATCTGGCATGAAGCGACTGGGGTAAACTGCAAGTCACCTAACCCCAGTTGTTGTGGCTGGTTGAACACTGCACCTGAGAGACTGAGTGGGAGTGTATGAGGCTGCACTGTCTTGTTCTCAGCCTCCATCTCCCTGGAATACGTAACAGCGATCAAGTGTAAAATAATAATAATAAATGAATAAATAAATAAGCTCCTTCTCCAATGTGTTTTATTATTATTATTATTATTATTATTATTATTATTATTATTATTATTATTATTATTATTATTATTGCTGTTATTTCCATTGGCTTTCATCAGGACAGTCATAACTTTTTCAAGACAATGACACATTCTTTAAAATTTGTGTTACTTCCAGACGATTTTATTCAATATACGAAACAACCCTCGTATTGTAAGGTTAATGAAGGCTATATCAATCTCTCCAGTTCGAAAAATGTAGAGCTGAATAGAATCATCTAAAAATAAACTCAAAAAGACCCTGACAATTTTGAAGGGAAATGACTAAATCCATTTCCCTCTGCCAGCGAGCCTGATGAGCTTTGTTGGCGTCATTTTCATTGGCTTTCATCCCCAGCGCTAATGGCCTTATCGTCATGTCCCTGCTCACTCGTCCCCCAGCCTGAAAAAGCTCTCTAACCCCTGCATTTTGAGTGACGGGGATATTTTAGTAGCCCTCTGCGCCGTCCTTCGTGATGGGGTTTGATGCTTTTGGAGGGGACAGCTGCGTTACCCACTTCAGTTTATGAGAGGAAACATCGCCATGAAAGTCCCCTGTGTTGCGTTACTTATCCAGAACATTTTCTTTATATTTCAGAGTGACCGTCTCAGGACGCTTTTGCTTGGTTGGAGGAAGACAACATCGACGTCAAAGGTCTGTGCTGTTGTGTTCATTAACCTGTTTTTTTTTTAATTATTTTTTTATTTCATTTTGGCTATTCAGACGATTTCATTCAGCTTAATAGAATGCCCCAGTAGTGAAGAGGTTAATGAAGCCTCTGCGTCTCCCCCTGTTTGAAAAATTTACCTTGAGCTGAATAAAATCGTCAGGGGTCATAAGTAAGATAAAAATGACATCTTCGAATTGGGCAGTACACTTCCCGAAACAAATCTCAAGGTAAACACGAGTCAAAAACCTCCTCCTTCCGTGAAATTTTGCCTCAACATATTTCCAATAAAGGATTTCCATTTGCCAGCGCCGGTGATTGGACGTGATAGGTAGAGAGATGACAGGAGCAGGGAAGACAAACACAGCGATCCAGGTGGAGAATTTACCTGGGCAAATATAGCCTGAGGTGGAATGGACGGGGGTTGACATTGCTGAGTGATGCTGAGGTGAACGAGGTCTTTGTCTTTATCTGGGATTGGGGATGGTGGTGGATGGGAGTGGATGGGTGAGAGGTGTAAGCTGCAGAAGAATGGGTGTGATAAAGGGTATAAATAAACTGAGATAAGAATGTAACGAGTGCTGAGTTGATTGAGGTCTTTGTCGTTACCAGGGATTGGGGTTGGAGGTGGGATGGGTGTGGGTGGGAGAAAGGTATGACTTGTCGAATATTGGGATTTCGAAGAGATTCTAAAAATATATATAAATCACACCACCACATGAGAGAGAGAGAGAGAGAGAGAGAGAGAGAGAGAGAGAGAGAGAGAGAGAGAGAGAGTGTACCTACCACAACCCTATCTAGCCTCATCATCACAACCGAACAATAACAACTACTGCTTACCCCTGTCACAAATAATTCTGATCTGGTAACAGTGGTGTGAATGGGTGGCAGACACATAACCTAGAGAATACTGGAAAAATATCTCATGAATTATTTTGATCTGGTAACGATCTGGTAGAGGCGGGAGAGATTGAGATATAACTCGTAGAAATTTAGGATAATATAAAAGAGGCATGGATTATTTTTTTTTATTTATTTTTTTTTTTTTAATAACAGAACGGAGGAAGGAAAAACGGGGATTGAGGTGGATAGCAGCCACGAATATCTTGATTGATATGGTAATTTAATGGGCATAGATTGATGAATATTGTAATTTAATGGGTAAGATAAAAATTAATAAAGAACTCGGAAGGTGCTGTTATAATTGAGCCAGTTTCTGTGTATGCGTTTCTGTACAGTATACGGTATAAATAAATGTATATGTGTTTGTGTTAAGTAAATATTTTCCTGAATCCTCACCCGATCAGAATCAAATATAACACGCTTTTATGTGGGGTTGGAAAGGAGTTATTCGATTCCACTGCTTAATGATTCCTCTAGGTCAGGTCTTAAGGTCAGTGTTATGTGGCACCCTAATTAAATTGTGTCTTGATTATTGATAGAACCGTGAACTGTTCCAATAGAGGAATTTCATAACCACGTATGGGAATTGTGTTTAAGGAGAAGACGCAACTGTTTCGGCCCGACTTGGATCCTCTTTAGGCATGAATGGAGACGGAGGGGGAGCTGCTGTAGGAGGAGGGGAGGCAGGGAAGGCTGGGAGGAGGAAGGGAAGGAGAGAAGCAGTGGGGTTAGGTGAAAAGTAGGTCGGGAAAGGAGAGTGGGATGTGATTAGATTTAAGTTTCCTGGCAGACATTATTATACACACCTAGGCGTAAAATAGAGTTTTACCACAATGTTTATCATTATCCGAAATCATTTCCCTACATGCAGGGGGAATAAGGAAATTTAACCCCTTCAGTACCATGGAGTCTTAGTCTATTCTCACTTCCTCCAGACGATTTATCTTCAACTTTGTGAGGAGTTCAGATCCTATTTATTTATTTAATCACAATCGTATTTCTATATTTTTCGTTACCACCAGACAATTTAATGAACTACAAATCAGACCTCTAATGGGGGAGGGGTTAATGGAGGCCGTATAAAACTTTCCCTGTTCATAAAAAACCCTCAAAAGCTGACTAAAATCATCTGGTGACTGATAAAAAATAAAATCGATAGTTACACCACCAGATCGAAGCTGGCAAAGACGGTTCCCAGGCCAACCATTTCCATCAATTCCTTCATCGATCATTGAAGTTCAGGTGCTTGCCTACACTTTTCTTTTTTCTGTTTTAAAAATATGGCTGAAGATTTTTCGGTTCGTCTCCCTCATGGCTGCACTTTTTTGAGTCAGCTTCCCCCTTTTTTTTATGACTTCCGTGTTCATATAAAACGGCGCGTACAGTATATGGCAGCCATTATCCTTTAGCTCCAGGGAATAAAAGAAAAACAGAAAAGTAATATAGTCCAGTGAATCGTTGCTTTATTTTAGTTTCCCCTGATTCTTTCTTTCTTTCCTTTCCCTTTTCTTTTGTTATTTGGACTGAGGTAAATTCATGTGCCTTTTTTCCCTCCATTAAATGCGCTCAATTTCGATGACCTTTTGGTTTGTTCGTGCCATTTCCAGATGATTTACTTCAAATTAGAGGAGATTTTTCCAACTAGATGGGTTAGCTCTAGTCTTTGTTAATCCTTTCATTAATGCAGATCCTAATTTGAATAAAATCGACTACAGAAGGGAAGAATAATACTAGAAAATGCGTCATGGGACCGTATGGGTTAAGGATTTCAGTTTCCTCACACCTATTTGTCATTTGTAGCCACTGTAGGTGTGAGTCAGTCGTCGGTATATTAGTGGAATGCTGTGCGTGGAATTGGGCGATTCTGGTAATGTGTGTGTGTGTGTGTGTGTGTGTGTGTGTGTGTGTGTGTGTGTGTGTGTGTGTGTGTGTGTGTGTGTGTGTGTGTGTGTGTGTGTGTGTGTGTGTGTGTGTGTGTGTGTGTGTGTGTGTGTGTGTGTGTGTGTGTGTGTGTGTGTGTGTGTGTGTGTGTGTGTGTGTGTGTGTGTGTGTGTGTGTGTGTGTGTGTGTGTGTGTGTGTGTGTGTGTGTGTGTGTGTGTGTGTGTGTGTGTGTGTGTGTGTGTGTGTGTGTGTGTGTGTGTGTGTGTGTGTGTGTGTGTGTGTGTGTGTGTGTGTGTGTGTGTGTGTGTGTGTGTGTGTGTGTGTGTGTGTGTGTGTGTGTGTGTGTGTGTGTGTGTGTGTGTGTGTGTGTGTGTGTGTGTGTGTGTGTGTGTGTGTGTGTGTGTGTGTGTGTGTGTGTGTGTGTGTGTGTGTGTGTGTGTGTGTGTGTGTGTGTGTGTGTGTGTGTGTGTGCAGTGGCGTGTTTCAGTCAAGCGCAAAGTGAAATGTGTGTTGGTTCGGGTAAAGTGCGTGTGACTGTGAGCAATTTGCCACGATTTTGAAATGTGCTTCTGTTTTATGGATGGTTTTTCCGGCCGCAGCCACGATAACACCCTCTCCAGTGACACCTGTTTTTGTACCTTGATTTGTAACCAGACGTAGCTCACCTGAAGACGTTAAATAAGACGTTAAAATAAAAGACAATTTTCGTTTTGAAGGGATTAATGGGGACAACTGTAGTATTCAGTATTCCAGCAAAAGCAGTGAAATTTTTTTGGGGGGAGGGGGGCGAGAGAGTCAAAGGAACTTAAGTGTTTATAATATCCTCAATAACCCTCTCCTGGTCGGAACAACTCTAGCATCTGTTTTTACTGACCTAGACGATTTTACTGAGCTACGAGTGAGTGTGAAATCCCGAAAGTTAAATATCAATCCTCGTGTTATATTCCCAATCCCTCCCTCGGTGCCTACCCCCCCCCCCACAGCCCTTCGTAGTAGGAGTTGTTGTTCAGTATAATAATTTTAAGGCAATTACTCTACATATAAACATTTTCATCAATAAATTTACCCCTGTAGTAAAGCAGGTGTTGATTATGTTAACTTCAAGGTAATTGCTATACGTATAATAATTTGTGTCATTAAATTTATACAGAGATCCAGCTCCCTTATTTACAGTAAATAATTAACACAGAAAAGAAGAATAACTAAATGAGTATTGCAGAAGGCGTGCATGATAGTCGAGTCAGAATTCATATTTATTTCCTACACTAAATATTAACTGACATATTCTCTACAGTTTTACGTGCATGTGTCACTAGTGGATTGAAGAACATTTGCCAGACAATCAAATGTACGTGCTGTAAACCCCGAAGACTTAAACAGCCAACGGTATAAAGCTCCATGATACACCTATAAACAGCAGACACTTGTATTGCATCGCTGTTTACGAAATCGACAGAGGTTAATGATGCATCGTACCTTATGTCTCCATGGCAGTGTCGTGTGTTCATTAGCGGGCAGACTTACGATGCACGCTTTTGTGGAGCCCATAAAGTGTCTGATGCCCTCATAACCTGACAGACATAACGGGAACACTGCCATAACTCCACATCACAGCACCCACATCACATTACTTCACTGCACACGACAGCACGCTCCATCACTGCACACCAGACTGCGTTACTTCACTACCCACAACAGCACACCGCTTCATCACACACTACGGCACACCACACCACACTGCACCACATCACCACATATTATGTTTTACATCGTGCCTCACTCACACCTGCCTTATTCTCATGTCCTGCCGCACCCACATCTCGCCACTCCCACACACCACCACCTCCACATCTGTCTACCTTCACACCCTGCCTCACTCACATCCTGCCTCGCTCACATCCTGCCTCGCTCACACTCTACCTCACTTACACCCTGTCTCACCTACACCCTGCCTCACTCACACCCTGCCTGTCCCCTCATTGTTTCTCGCTTCGCTAACCATGGTTCCATCATAATTACTGCCTTTTTTTCGTACATAATTTTTCAGCCTGAGGTTATTAGTGAGCGAGAGTTCATTATGGAGCTTCCTTGTGTGTGTGTGTGTGTGTGTGTGTGTGTGTGTGTGTGTGTGTGTGTGTGTGTGTGTGTGTGTGTGTGTGTTGCTCCATCCCATTGCGATTACTTGGAATTAACATACGGCACTGATGCTTTCAAATGCAAATGTGCTTACGTAAGTGGTGTGTGTGTGTGTGTGTGTGTGTGTGTGTGTGTGTGTGTGTGTGTGTGTGTGTTTTAGGGGGATGGGGGCTAAATTGTATGCTTTTAACTCCTATAGTCTGATAAAAAAAAGGCCTTAGTTTACTGATCTTTATAACAGTTTTGATTAGTCCATGAAAACTGGCCTCATTTCCTAGTGTCGAGCAAAATCCTTGATAATTACGAGAATGAAATACTTAAGTCAACAGGGATTTAAGGGTTAATCTGATTCATTACCATATTAAGCCAAAGCGTAAGCCAGTCATAGCACAGATTTAATGGTGGTAAAATATTCCAAAAATGTTTCAGAACCATACTACGCTTTTAAAAATTTCCCGAAAAAAAAAAATGATCACACATTGCCTTGTTGGTGCTTTAAAATATTCACTTCCTACGAGCAAACATATCTTGGTTCCGCGTAGACCCAGAGAGAGAGAGAGAGAGAAGGGGGGGGAGGGGAGTGAGAAGCAGACAAGTGATGATTCTCTTCCTCGTCCAAGAAACATAATACAGGCAGCCCTATTTACAAGCCAGGGATGTGTTCCGGAAAATCACAACTTATTCCATTACAAGTGGTGCTGTAAGCTAGGGGAAAACTAAGCAGTCAACTTTACAGGCAACGGTGAAACTTTACTGGACGAGTTTCCTGTACTGTGCCTGGATTTTGATGACGAAAACCTACGTCGTAAAGGTGACTGACAGTGAAGATTTATTGTAACAGAATCACCGAGTTTATAAATAAGATACGGTCAGTTTTCTTCCTGTCTTCCTTTTTTATTTATTTATATATTTTTCTTTTCGCTGGCTTCCCCTCGGCGGCTGTCATTCACTCTGTCAACAGTGCTTCAACCCTCGGCTCCCCCCGGCAGGTGCTAGGAATGCATACAAACTGGCAGGTGCTTTTCATTGCAGCCAGGTGTCAGGGGTGAATGTTACCTGCAGAGACGCACCTGCCTCGTGTATCGCCCGTGTTTTCATTATATATCCAAAACTATTCTTTCTTTAGTGTAACCTGACCTTCTGCACCTTTTTTCACGAAGTTCAGAGGCAGAAAAAAGACAATGCTACTGGCCTCCATTCTTGCCATGCCACGTCTTCGTGACTAGCATCGTATTGCCGCGTCATTTAATTGCTACAGCTCGATATTCAAGATGGAGATACAGCATTTTAGGCCAAGTTACAGTGAAACGAGAACAGTCCACTTCAGGGCCGGAAGACCCAGTAAGGGGAAGTAAAGTATATCTCACTACGTTGACTAAAGGCAGGCGGGCAAAGGGGTTGGCATTTAGTGAAGAGAATCCCGGGTCTGCAAGCACATTTAACCTTCCTGGAAACTGAACGTCCGATTGAGGAACGGGGCACCCCACCGGCAATAGCTTAGTCCTTCAGGTCTGTTGTCTGTTCTCTGTTACATGTTCGGTGCAGCTCGGAGTTGGTGCAAGCCATTATACATGTTTGGCACAACTCTGGAAATTTACTGCGTTGTCCCTCAGTGATTAATGGAAGTTTCTAATAGTTCATTCCAGTTCATATAACATATATTCTTTCGCAGCAGAACAGTGTTGAATAATTGCTTCTTCTGTAAAGCGATGTTGAGTTGGAGTGTAAATTTCCGGTGAAGATTAAGAAAATCAAGCCTGCAGCCGAGTTCCTCTGGTTCAAACTTCTTCCACCTCAATCTAAAGCCCCTGTCATCACCTCCTCAACCCCCTGCCAACACTACCTCAATCCCCTACAACCACCACTTCAACCCCCAACCACCACCTCCTCAACCCCCAACCACTGCCTCATCCTCCTGCCACCACCACCTCAACCTCCTGACACCACCACCTCATCCCCCTGCCACCACCACCTCAACCTCCTTACACCACCACCTCAGTCCCCTGCCACCACCACCTTAACCCTCTGCCACCACCACAACACCGTCCTGCCACCACCACAACACCCTCCTGCCACCACCATCTCACCCTCCTGCCATGCACCTCCTCAACCTCCTGCCACTGTCACTTCAACCCTCTGCCACCACAACCTCAGTCGTCACTTCAACCCCCTGCCACCACCTCCTCATCCCCCTGCCACCACCACCTCAGTCCCCTGCCACCTGCCGTACACCCTTTGCCTCAGATGTTGCAGACAATTACGATGTTATTGCATTGTGTCTCCCTGCTTCCTGCCGTCCCCCTCATCCCACCCCAGTCCTACCTTTTCCCCTCCACCCGTGTACAAGTTCCATCTCCCCCCCTCCATCCCTTCCTACGTTCCCTCTCCTCTCCATCTCTCCAGG
>NC_137050.1:3656170-3688670 GCF_032717465.1 Coenobita brevimanus
GAGGGACGGTGATGATGATGATGATGATGATTGTGAGGGACGGTGATGATGATGATGATAGTAATTGAATTGGTGGTGGTGATGATGATGATGATGATGATGATGATGATGATGATTCACACCAACTTATATCTGGCCGTCATACCATAAGATCAATTCATCACTGACAGCCAAGGTTAGATAATAAAACAGGGCCTTTTTCACAAAATATTTATTCACAGATTTTAAGAATTAGGCTACACATAATATTACGATTACGAGATGGGATTGAAATAGCACAAATAATTCAGTAACATCCACTCCATTTTGAACCAAGAGTAAACCTACGCTACCCACCCTGCACAGACGATTTTAAAACCCCCTTAGCAAGTTGATTTCCATATTTGTCTTGATACCTCCAGACGATTTTATTCAGCTCGAGAGATTTTTACAGGTTAGATGCAGAGTCCATTTACCCCCTCACTGCTAAGGGGCTCTCCTAAGCTGAATAAAATTGCCAGATAGAAAACGTAAACTGAAAAGGAATTACGTGATTATAGTGAAGGGTGTAAGACTGGGTTGGTCACACAAGGATGTCAAATATTTAAATAATCAGGTGTATTCTTCTCAACATAGGATGCTCTTTAGTATCGTTTCCTTATCAGTTTATATCTGCATGTGGCTTGTAAATATTATCTCCAAATTTTTAGTGCAGATTAGATTGATATTAAATTTGTATACAGAATGCACAAAAGGAAGTTAAAGTGTAACGTTCAAAATAAATCTCATAATAAAGAGGTGCTAGTGATTCTCCTTAGCCGGCGAGAGAACGACCCTAAGACGACTTTATGCCATGGTAAATCTCGTAGATGTTTAGATTAAATTAAAAAAAAAATCTGAAAGCAAGCTGGGGTGATAATGGCCGGGCAAAAGTAGTGAATCATGAGGCGCTACATGAATTTAGGGGGAGAATCCGGGACTGAAAATTTAAAGCACCAAATGCAGAAATAAATCGGTAAGGGGGAAGTGTTAGGGAGCCTCCATAAATGAGAAGACGATACCTGGAGCGTCATGAGGCCCGCAACCCGACTCTCATTTTCTGTCTTTGGATGTACGGATGGATGTGACGCCCTCTTTTCCTCCCCTCTCGAAGCCACTCAGTCATATGCTGGTAATGGCTGTCTGTTTTCCCGTATATCCAACCCTCTACATTTAAGAATATAGTTTTTCTCTCACCTGACACGGAGTATACTGCTCTCACGACAATTTGAATCTCTCTCACACCTGACACTTGAGTATTATTCATCTCTCACCTGACACGTAGAATAATGCTCTCTCTCATCTGACACTTGAGTATACAGATGACACGAGTATACAGCTCTCTCACACATGACACTGAGTATATAGTTTATCTCTTGACACTAAATGTTCTGTTCCCTCTCACCTGACACCGAGTATACAGTATAACTCAAATCTCACTTGACACTGATTGTACCGTTTATCTCACCTGACACTGAGTATGTAGACATATTTCACTTGACATTGAATACATGATTTACCTTATCCTTGACCCTTTCTCAGTCTTGCATTTATAGTGTGAATATAAGACTCCTCACGATACAAGTATTCTCACAATAAAAAGGCGTCAGTGTGTGGATATGATTCTCCCAAGGTTGTTGATGATAGTTTTGCAATATGGTAATGTGGAGTAGTTCCCTACTTCACAAACCATCCTCTGTTGGATTATAATATTCCTTAAATATGCGTGATTGGAAACCATGGCTGATGAGTGGACAGGTATATACAGTATGTGTGTGTGTGTGTGTGTGTGTGTGTGTGTGTGTGTGTGTGTGTGTGTTGTGGCTCTGGCTTAAGTGGTCATTATTGGAATCTGAACGACATTTATTACCAGGTCAAATTGTACTCACATTCACACATGGTACACTGCTTCTTATGGTACCTCACACAGCACACGTAGTAAATCAGACTCAGAAAACCTTTGTCGAAAAAGAAAAGAAAAACTCGGGCTTCTCTCTCTCCTTTTTTTTTTTTTTTTCGTTAAAGCATCTGAGAAATATGTATCAAATGCTTAGTGAAAACAGTGGATATTTTTGCTTTCTTATACCCTATGTACAGTAAATAAAACACTACAGTATTTTCTTGAAACACTTTCATTCTCTGCTCAGGTTGTGCTCACGTACCTCCCCTCACTTAAAAAACTAAGGTAATTTGTAATAGGTAGTCTTTAGGATTATTACCCATATAAAAGTAACATTTATTAGTACTCATGGTTACCTTATTAAATATCTGTTATACTTATTTACCCATTGACACCTTCGCTTCAAAATAATTCAGCAGTCATACATACATTTTCAAAATCACTAGTTAACATTTTTCAAAAACTTACATAAAAGATTCACGTAGGAAATTTTTCATCACCAGGCCAACACTGAGGGGCGTTTCGGCACCACAGTTTTCTCAGCTTCTTTGGACCATGGTGAATGATAGTTTTTTTTTTCTTTTTTGGTCATTGTTTACTGTCCACAAAGATACACTAAAGTAATATGGGTTAACAGAGCACGAGAGTTTTTCATCTCCCGCAGGATTAGTATATGTAGGTGATATTAGGTTTCTGTTGTTTCCCGTTACTTAAAAAATCAAAATGAATATGGTTTAGCAGACTTCATATCTTGAGAGTTTATCGTCTCCCACAAGGGCGATGTATGCACTGCTGAATATCCTATGCATCACCGTCATGAATTTCACTTTCACTCGAGAGAAAATGACCACGGTTTTCACGTCTAATTTAGCTTAAGTGTTAGTCATCCAGTGCACTCTTAGTTAATGCGTTGCTTGATCTAGTTTTCAGTGCCCACGTACTTCTAGTCTGTCACATGGCTCATTTCACAAATATGGACTTCTTTCACTTTAATGGCGACTCGTATGCGTTTTCAGGTATTTACAGTATGTGTACAGAAGGCCGTAGCAACTTTTCCTTAGCGACCTAATTTTGCTTACTGTTGATGCTTTTTCGTACTTATCCTTTTTATATTATTTTTCATGTCGATATGTAATGTATCAGTAACAGACAGGAGGACATGAAGGCGCAATAGACAAAATAAATCGCTGAGAAGGAGGTGCAACGAAATATCCCTTCACTTTTCATTTTTCACCATTTCCACTCGCCTATGGTGATGAAGGCGCCGTCTGGATTGCGTGTTGGAAAATGATGCTTTGGGATTTTGCGTTCAGGGTGTGGTGAATGTCGAAGGGGATCAGATTCTCCAACATCGACTTTTATGGAGTTGGAATAAACACCCTGATAACAGCAGGAAAGGATCGCTCTCTTGGGAAGTGTAAATGGTTCTCTGTGAAGTGTGAATGGCTTTCTGGGGAAGTGTAAAAGGCTGTCTGGGGAAGTGTAAATGGCTCTCTGGGGAAGTGTAAGTAGCTCTCTGGGAAGTGTAAATGACTCTCTGGGAAATGTAAATGACTCTCTGGGAAGTGTAAATGGCTCTATGGGGAAGTGTAAATGACTCTCTGGGGAAGAGTAAATGGCTCTCTGGAAAGTGTAAATGGCTCTTTGGGGAAGTGTAAATGGCTCTTTGGGGAAGTGTAAATGGCTCTCTGGGGGAAATGTAAATTGCTCTTTGGAGAAGTGTAAATGGCTCTCTGGGGGAAATGTAAATTGCTCTTTGGAGAAGTGTAAATGGCTGTCTGGGGGAAATGTAAATTGCTCTTTGGAGAAGTGTAAATGGCTCTCTGGAAAGTGTAAATTGGCTCTCTGGGGGAGTGTAAATATCTCTCTGGGGAGTGTAAATTGCTCTCTCGGGAGTGTAAATGGCTCTTTTGAGAAGTGTAAATTGCTCTCTGGGGAGTGTAAATATCTCTCTGGGAAGTGTAAATTGCTCTCTGGGGAAGTGTAAATGCTTTAAATGAGAGCACCTGGAGGGGTAAAATAAGATCACTTTCTGGGTTAACGTAAATGCCTTGGTAAGTGAAGACGGCTGCAGGAGTCAGAGGCTTGCCCTTTCAACCCACTGACGTCCTTTTTACCTCATCCCTGTTACCCCCAGACGATTTTACTCATCTTTGAAGAAACCTGAAGTGGTGGAAGGGTTAAGAAAAGCAGTGTCTAACCCCTCCATTTCGAGAAACCCTCCCAAGACGAAGAAAATCGTCTGTAAAATACCAAGGATGAGCTAAGAAATGACGTCACTGGATCTGAGGGTTGGGGGTTCCTTTTGGTGCTACTGGAGGAAAGTGTGGAGGAGGAAGAGGAGCGCCAGGAGGGAGAGGATGTTTCTGAGGGAGGAGGAGGTGTAGGTGCCCTGGCCGCCGTGTTGCATCGCTGCCGGGTGCTCGCCTGTGTGGGAGGGAGACATGTATTATTATTATGTTGTTGTTGTTGTTGTTTTGTTGCTGTTGTCATCATCGTTAGTACTTTCATCATCATCATCATCATCATCATCATCGTCATCCTAAGTTAATGGCTTCTTTCACTTTTATATTGTTATATTATTGTAAATCTGTTCTGCGTCAGCCCGCCATACCTACATGCGGATCAGATTTACACACACACACACACACACACACACACACACACACCATAAATCATCCAACACAAACATTTTTACCTCCAGCGATTGCACTTAAAGATTTATCCCACACTTACCTCAATGGAAAATCACAGCATCCCGTCCACGTAGGTATTTCAGAGCAACGGAATGAAAACTGATTGCAACGATTTGATACCTGTTGCCTATAAATCACGTAATTGCACAAACCACCCATCTTCATAAACGATCCCTTTGTATAAACCACATAACTGTATAACTCCCCTAACTCTGTAACTCACCTAACTATATATTTACACCTAACTTCACATACCACCTAACTTCTCTAACCTTCTAACTCCCTAAACCATCTAACTGCATAACTAATTGCACTCATCATTGCACTTGCTTGATACTAGTTGCATAAAGACAACCTCAGTTTCACCAGTTTCATGTTGATATTTTGTCCTTTCTTGTTATTGAAGGATCCTGCGTTAGTATGGAGCTCAAAGAATGAAAATTGCCCACATGACCATTGTGGATGCTTTTAGAACGCAGTTGGGTTAAAGAAGGTAAAACTGGTGGTTGAACTCATTGTAAGTAGATTCACAGTAACTACAAGGGTAAGTGTGGTTCTGACTTCTTGCTCTCTCCAGCATCTCATCCTCACCGATTTTGTTTTTACTTAGTACATGTTAATACTACACTGTATGAACGCAGCTCGCCTTAAGATTATGCAAGGCAGTATCAACGTCTTATATACGGAAGTCATATGGTGAGGTGGTGGTGGTGGGAAGCCTCTTAAATCCATTAAATTAATGCACCAGTGACTCGCCGTTAAGCACATGCACGGTGACGTTGGCTGGGAAAGTGCAGAAAGGACAGCAGTTATAGCGGCTGGAGCCTCAATGTTTTCTAGATTAACTGATTGGAGTAGGTACGAAATGGTCCAAGCAGCGTCTCCCAAACCACGCAAGTATAGGGCCATTCACTCACCATTCAGCACATGCACGGTGACATTGGCGGGGGCGGTGTTGGAGGGGTTGCAGTCGTAGCGGCCTGAGTCAGAGGGCCGGGCCTTCTGGATCAGGAGGGAGCTGGTGGTGAGGTCCCCCTTCTCGATGATCACTGTCACCCCGCCACGTGATGAGTCGTAGCTGATGATCTGCCGAGGGATTGGGAAGCAGAGCGATTGGAAGGGAGGGAGAGAATAGGGGAGGAGAGAACGAGAGGGGAGAGGAGAGAAAAGAGGAGATTGCGAGGAGGGAGGGTAGAGAGAAGAGATAGTAAGTGGGAAGAAATGGGCGAAGAGGGAGACGAGAGAGAGAGAGAGAGAGAGAGAGAGAGAGAGAGAGAGAGAGAAAATAGGGAGTTAGGAGGGGAGCAAGCGAGAGAAAAGATGAGTCAGGAGGGTAGGAGTGGTTAAAGACGAAGAGAAGAGAAATTAGGCGGGAAGGAGAGAAAAGAGGAGTTAAGAGGTAAGGAGATGGGAGAAAATATGTTAAGATGGGAGGAAGGTGATGGAGGATGAAAAGGTGTCAGGAGGAGAGGAGAGGACGAAGAGGGAGAGGAGAGAAAAGAGGAGTTAGGAAGGGAGGAGAGGATGGGGGATGAGAAAAGAGAAGTTAGGAAGAGAGGCGAGGACGAGGGGGGAGGACGAGAGCAGTGAGGAAGGGTAATGCCAAAGAGTAAGGTTGAAAGAGGAAGAGGAAGAGGAAGAAGAAGGGAGTAATCGAAGAGAGGGGACGTAAAGAGGGGGGAGGGTAACGAGAAGAGGATGGGGAGAGTATGTTTGAGGAGAAAGCAAGAGAAGTAGAGCAAGGGGAGAAAGGAGGAGTGCAAGAGAGACAGGGATAAATCATTAATACGTGAATTGCCATTAATACGTGAATTGCCAAGAATAATGAAAAAGTCTTCTTCATTCCTTTGTTACCCTCTGTCTATAATCTGGTATTTCAGACCAAGAGTGCCCAGACATGTCAAAATCAGCAGAATTTAATATTGGCACCTCTGCTGAATTCGATTTGACGGGAACGAATTGCAGGCTGCATGTATTGGCTTCCACCTTTTTCCACAAATATAATTTACGTATGTGACATCGGGTGTCGGTGATGCTAGACCCAGTGGAATTTCAGAGCCCGGCAAAATTTGATGTGAGATGCGCTGATGATTTATGAGCGTGGGTGTGATGAAGATACGTGGTGGTGTGGGTTGGTGGTGATGACGCGTGTCGCCCAGCGTCCCGTGAGATAAAAAATATTGACGCCTCCCCTCTCAGGCTAGACTTTTATGTTATGCAGATATTTTGTCATAGCAAGTTACGTTACTGACAAAATAATATTTAATTATATTTATTCTTTTATCGATACCGTAAGGATTCCCCCGCCTTGATTTACCAAAGTTTCGACTGTATATTTTCTAAAACAATTCAGTGAATAATAATCAGGAGTATAAGGTATAATGTAAATATATTGCGTTGTGGATTGTATATCTAATTTACTCAGAACGCACTGCATTATTGCCATTTGGGACAACATACAGTTAAGGTTCATGATTGCTGGAGAAAGAAAAACTGTTACTTTACAATGATGGCCATGTACAGTTCAGCATGCTAGTTTTCAGCACCACAATATAACTGATAATGGTTTAGAAACTGCTCATGGTATAGTTCCCCCCAAAAAGTTTAAAAAAGTCCCCAGACAAGACAATACTAAGTTGTTTTGGTTCCAGAATAAAAACCCCGACAAATTTTTGTTACGAGAGGGAACTGATGTTAAGTTTGCCTGTGAATTTTTATATATATCCACATAATTTAAGTGATAATACTGTAATGACTGCCCAGAAAGTTCAGTAAATTCGTAGGTGGAGACGGTACCTTGTTGTTGTGGTTCCAGAAGATGAACTCCGGCGGCTCAGGACTGTACTCCACCACACAGGTTAGGTTGATGGTGGAGCCCTTGTTGATGTGCATGTCCGGACCGCCCAGAATGTACGTGTGTGGCTCTGAAACATACAATACATACACAACTCTACGTATCTTATAACCACTCATGAGCCAAACCTTCTGCTCACTCTACCCTTAACCCAATGCTGGAGGAAGTATGTAGTCAGGACCTCCCACTCAATGGAAACCTCAAAATCTGTGTTATAGTGCTAGGTCGAAGTTTTATTAGACTACAAAAGTGATAGTTTATAATGACACTGATACTTTATTCACACTGTCCATAATTCTACTCTTCCCGCCGCCTCTCTTCCCTAAAAGTAATTTTCTCCTCTTTATTATCCATGATTCCTCTTCCTTCTCCTCTTTACTCTTTCATACTTTTTGTTTTCCTTTTCTCCCTCTCTAGTCTGTCCAAGGTTAGAATTGCCACCCTAACTCTGGATGATAAAGTTCTCCATTGATTGTATAGTTAGTTAATCCTGGTTTCGACTTCTTCCCCCAGTCAAGATAGGGATGAAAGGTTGCCAGGCAGTGCAAAGGAACTGTTGACTGTAACTGTTCACATATTATTACACACACACACACACACACACACACACACACACACACACACACACACACACACACACACACACACACACACACACACACACACACACACACACACACACACACACACACACACACACACACACACACACACACACACACACACACACACACACACACACACACACACACACACACACACACACACACACACACACACACACACACACACACCACGCCCTTTTACCTACGTGCAAAACATGTCACGCTTAGTTTACCCTCGAGCTGACTATCTGAAATGACTCTCGCTCTTTTACACACTCCAATTATACAGAAATAAAAGAAAAAACTCCACACTAATATACCTCAAGTAATTTATTCAGTGATATATTTCTAACTTTATTAAATATTTAGAAAACGTGTTAAATTACTGGGAATAATTGTTATGTCTGAATTTCTTCCCGTAAGCCGTGTTCCCAGTGGCGTAGGAGGTTTCTTCATATCTCTTCCTTAGCGACTTATTTTGCATATTTCACCGTAATATTAACTAGTTTGTTATGTATATCTTTTAAATATCGGTATAGTTTGGATCAGTAACAAGCAAGATGATACTGAGGTGTCATACGTAGAATAAATCGCTAAGGAAGAGGTGTTAGGATATCTGTAAGAGATACCATCCTTCACAGAGTATTATAACCATTTCTACCACACCTTACATGATAACCTTTGTCTGCACAAAGAGGACATTATCATCATCATCATCATCATTAGCCTAATTCTGTTTTCCCCTAGTACATGTGGAGGGAAATCGTCATCATCATCATCATCATCATCATCACTAGTACAAAGGATACGTATTAGGATGATGATGATGATGATATGGAGTCAAAAGGTTAATCTCCACAAAGCCGTGGAATGATGCTAGCGATGATGATGATGATGGCAATGATGGAGAAGATAACAATGCTGAAACTGGCAGTAACGATAATGACGATGGGGGTGATGACGATGACGTTAGCGAGTCTGATGATGATAGAAACTGCAAAATAGCTGATTCCCAAAAAGCTTCCCTGCCCAGCCAATATCCCTCTGTGGGTGGGCAGGGAGGTGGCACTCGGGGCTGTGAGAGGAGAGGAGTGGCACTTACTGACGACATTGAGGCGGATGAAGTGCGAGATTGGAGGCGTAGTGGAGATCTGACACTCGTACATCCCGGAGTCACGGGTCTGGGGGAGGGAGAGACCATGGTGAGAGACAAAACAGGGAAAGAGACAGATTGGAGAGTGACAAAACAGGGAAAGAGACAAATTGGTGAGAGACAGAACAGGAAAAGAGGCAGATTGGTGAATGACAAAACAGGGAAAGAGACAGACTGGTGAATGACAAAACAGGGAAAGAGACAGATTGGTGAATGACAAAACAGGGAAAGAGACAGATTGGTGAGACACAGAACAGGGAAAAAGACAGATTGGAGAGGCAAAACAGGGAATGAGACAGATTGATGAGAGACAGAACAGGCAAAGAGACAGATTGGTGAGCGACAAAACAGGGAAAGCGACAGATAGGTGAAAGTCAAACAGGGGAGTAAGATCAAGGAGACGGAAATGAACCAGGGAATGAGACTGTGGTGAAAGGTAAAGGAGAGAAAGGATTCATGGATGGATGTGTGAAACGGGAAAGATCATGGTGATATAAAACATGTAAGACTGTCGTAGTGAGAGATATGGAAGAGGAAAAGAGATCACGCTGAGGCGGATGAAAGAGCGTGATTGGAGAAGTAGTGATCTGGCCCTGAAACATTCCAAAGTCACGGGTCTGGAAGAAGAAAATCATGAGATGTGACACAGTGGAAGAGATAAGATGCTTATGTGTGCGTGACTTGATTCGCCTTTTTCAGTTTCAGACTGATTTCAGTTTCTGACCCTGGCAATAGTTTGGAAATCATGCCGGAAAATATGCATATCCTAAGTAACACACACACACACACACACACACACACACACACACACACACACGCACGCACGCACGCACGCACGCACGCACGCACGCACGCACGCACGCACGCACACACGCACGCACACACACACACACACACACACACACACACACACACACACACACACACACACACACACACACACACACACACACACACACACACACACACACACACACACACACACACACACACAAAAAAAACGTTCCTCCCTCCCATCTCTCTCTCCCTGCCCTCCCCTCACCCACGTCTCCCTCTCTTCCTGCCTCCACCCCATCCCCTCCTTTTCCTTCCCACTATACCCCCCACCCCACAACTGTCGCCGAAGGACTTCCACCCCCCAGCCCACCAATCTGGCCTGGGTACGGCTGACAGGAAACACACTCCAATTAGGGCGCAGTTATGAGGGCTGGTGATGTGGCCGAGTGTGCCTCTCCGGGACCACTTCACGCCCCTTCTAACTCTTCTTTGAGCCGTGTTCTCCTTGGCGTAGGGAACTTGAACCTCTTAGCGATTTATTTTACGTATGTTGGGTGTGTATTTTCGTGGGTGTTTTGTCTTTTTTGCCTTTCGTGTGTCCTTTTATCTCCTCCCTACGGTGATACCAGACGATTTTTTTCAGCTGAGGAAGAGTCTCTAGTAACGAAGGAGTTCATTGAGGATATACTTTAACTCCACTAGTTCGGAGGGTCTATCCTAAGCTGCGTAAAATCGTCTGGGCTTAATCAGAAACAGGAGTAGTCACGCGGATCGAAGGGATTAATAGCACCATGGATTAGATGTACAAGAATATCAGTGTCAAAGGGAAGAAATGTTTGCCAATCCCCTAAGAGAGAGAAGACGTTCACTGTAATATGTACGCAACGTCTGACCTTGTACACAGCTTTGCATCTCATCAGTGCAGTCTGTACAACGAGCACTTTCTGCCACTGGAGAATGGTACTATAATTATCCCCTCAAAGGTCAGCGTTCCAGTAGGTGAATAAACTGGTCTTGTAGCTAGATTAAAATACCTGGAATTGTTTTGTCAGATCTTAATACAGTATGGATATGGATTTTTGAAAAGTTGCATAAAATTGATATACCAGTTCATTTCGGAAATTAAGTGTGTTATGCAAGCGGAAGTTGGACGGAACGATGTCAGTTTTCATCAAAGTTTTCATTACAGGAGAGTTAATGAGTATCAAAAGCGGTATTTTGCCTCCTTTTCTCTCTTTCTATTCTTTTCTTTCTTTTCTTTTCGTTTCTTTTCTTTTCTTTCTTTCTTTGTTTTCTTTCTCTTGCTTTCTTTTCTTTCTTTCTCTTCATTCTTTCCTTCTTCTGCTTTTTCCTTCCATAATCATCCATATATAAATCTTAACACATAGGGCGGACCATGAATCACGGCACATACCTGACAAAAATGTGTGAAATCTGTTGCTACTGTCCGGCACTTTTATTTAGCTTAGGAGTCACGTTACGTCCCTTAAAGTGCTAAAGTGTTCACAATAACATTTACAAACGTGGAGTCTTAATTATTTTATCCTTGTTACCGCCAGACGATTTTCTGAAGCACAGGAGTGGCTTCTGTCTTCGGGAGATTAAAACCCGTCTTTAGTGACCCGTACAGAATGTATGAAACAAAACAGGAGAAAGTGAGGATATGCAAATTGATATCTTAAGAAAGGCATGCTACGAAGATTGACATGCTAGTGAAATATGACGTATCGGAAACATTACTCTCGCACCGATGTAATATGAAAGCAGATTTATATAATTATATCGGTACTCAAAGGTATCACACAAAAAATATCAGAATGTAATGAAATACTAATCGCCAGGTAAGAAACGCTACGGTATTCAAAGCCATGGAGAATACGGGTTATCGTAAAGACAACTGTTGTATCGTCACAATATAAAAACGGATTCATACAACGTTTCGAGGGGAGGGAGGGGTAAAGTTTTGAAAGTGAGTTACGCCGCAAATAAAATTTCTCCACTGTGGTTACCCTTCGCCCTCCCCTCCCCGCCACCCCCCGCCAACCACCACCCAACACGGGGATTGGAACTGTGTGTTATTAAATTACTGTAAAAAAATACTATACCCACTCGCCACAACGTTCTCTAAAGTACAAATGTATATGCGGAACGAAAACCTCTTCCCTTCGATGACGTGTTTGCTTATTTTATTCCTGCCATCCCCAGACGATTTTATTCGGATTAGGGGAGATTTTTCGAACTGAAAGGTTTGCGTGTAACCTTCATTAATCCCCTCACGACTGCATGTCCAACCTAAAATGAGTAATATGGCCTGCGAATAAGATGAATAAAAAAGAAAAAGAAAAAAAAGAAAAAACAGGCTTCAAGGGGTTAATGAACCACTCCCAGAAAAAAAAAATACCCGAATGAAATTATAGAAAAACTACTGACTAATTGTGACTGTGAAAAGAAAAGCACGTAAATATTCCCCAGACAACAGCACGCAACTGCCGCTGTACAACGCAGGTCCCTATTTAATTGGAGGTGAAAATAGGGTGGGATAAAGAAGAGCTTGCCCATATATCTCGTGGTTGGCCAGAGAATCGACGGGCTCAGTACGCTTCCCAGTAGACCACCTCCACTTCAGTAACCTTTCCACTTCAGAGTCATTAAATAAGGTTGCCCTGAAATAGCGCCTCTCTAGAAATTCGTCTTGTGTTGCGAGGACGGCTCTGTTTGTTTGTGTGAGCGTGTGTGTAGCGGTGGGAGTAGGAAGTGAATAAATGATGCAGGGTTAATAAAAAAACATTGATAACGTTAAATGAGGCGCCCGTACAACACACCTGAAATCACCTGGTGGAGTGCAACAGGTGCGCTATATGTGGACCACCCTGTGAATTAATTTTCTCTCATTTACGAGCAGAGGTGGTGGTATCTTGCTCCTTATTGACTCTGGCGTAATTAGACATAACACACGCACCTGCAGCTACCTGCTCTAACACACACACACACACACACACACACACACACACACACACACACACACACACACACACACACACACACACACACACACACACACACACACACACACACACACACACACAGCACAATACTCCCTCCCACTCACTCAAAAACACAGACAAGACAGACAGCAGGTGTGGGTGAGGTGATAGCAACAGCCCCAAGTGTAACTAAGCCGACAGCCAGAGCAGGTAGTGTGGCTTGGGAGTCGGCAACAGCAGAGAGGGTGATAGCACTGACAGGAACAGCACCCAAGGCCTTATTCTGTTGACATCCTAAACTTCACAGCATTTCTTCCTTCGTGATTTCTCTTTTCATATAAAATCTTGATAGGTTCTTTTATGCTGTTTACATTTTTATTTGACTCATTGAACCTGTTGATGTAATTTCTAGCTTATTCTCGCTATGTTTGTGCTATTAATTCAACTTCGGGACGTATATAACGTTGAGAAGGTGTTAACGGAGGCTTGAAGAAGAGGGGTTAGTAACTGCCTTTGCTAAGCCCTTCGTTACTAAGACACTCCTTAAGATGAATAAAAGTTTTGGAGACAACAAAGAAAAAAAAAGGAAAAAAAAAAAAAAGAGGCGTCACCCACATGAAGAAGGTTGATTATTTCCTTTTTAAAGCTGAATAAATACCTAGATGACAGCCATATTATATACCGTATAAAAAAAGACGCTGCCGTACACTGAAAGGTTTAGTTTAATTCTGAACTTCTCCTTTCACCCACTACCCACCCAACCAAACCGGGCGATAGAGGGCGACGGGGGATCCAATATATTCACTCGAGCTCAATACCGACACCAACTTGTGGTCGACTCCGGGACTATAACGTGAAAACCACAAGCGGGAAAATGGAGGTGGTCTGGCCGGAGGGCATTTTGTAAAGTGGTGTTCTGAGCGTTAAAGTGCGCTGGGAGGGAGGGAAGAGAAGGCAGAGATGGAGGAGGAAGAGAAGGATTGGTAGGAGAGGGGAGAAGTGGAAGTGGAAATGGAGGCGAAGAGTATCTAGGAGAAGAAGGGAGAGAAGAAGAGGAAGGTTGAAGTAGACGTGGAGAAGGGAGAGAAGAAATGGTAGAACAAGGGAGAAGTTGAAGTGGAAATGGAAGGGATAAGTGTCGAGGAAGGGAGGGAAAGAAGTGGAGGGAAGAGGAAGTAAAGAGGGAAGATTGTTTGGAAAGAGGGAGAAACAGAAACATAAGAGGGGTGTGGTAAGGAATGGAATTATGGGAAAAAAAGGAGAGAGGAAGAAGGAAAAAGGCACTGGTAGGAAAGGAATGGGTAGAAGAGGAGAGAGGAAAGAGTATACTCGTATAAAGAAGGAAAACGAAAAAGGAATTGGCAGGAGAAATGGAGGGGAGGAATGAGGGGAAGAGGAGGTAGAGAGTGAGGAGGAAATAGGGCTTTGTAGGAAAAAGGAAAGGAGAAAAGAAAACGTATAGAAAGATTAGTGAAGAGGTATAAGATAAAATAGGGATTGGTTGGAAATGAGAAAGGAAGACGTGAAAAAGGTAGCTGAAACATGAAAAGGGTGCAGGGTTAAGAGAAAAAGATGAGAGGATGGAGACAAGAAGACCAGACAGGAAAGGCGAGGAGGTGAAGAAGTGTCCAAGTAGAAGAATCAACTCGAATATATATTTTTTCACACAAAGTCGACCTGCCACCCACCTGACAAAGGTAATCTTAAATACCCAGTCGTGTGAATCTTCCTCGTGCTTTTTGCGGGTTTATAATCTTAAGGTAAGAGTAGAAAGATCGCTGACTTCCTGACTATACGTAAGCAAAGAATGAGGGAAAATCTGCAAGGTAAAGTAGTCTCTCTCTCTCTCTCTCTCTCTCTCTCTCTCTCTCTCTCTCTCTCTCTCTCTCACCCCACAACGAATGAATGAAATTTTCTCAGCCCCACAAAAAACAAGGGAAAGTATATCAGCTGTAATACAGTATTTTTTTTCTCCATCGAAGTCAAGAATATACAGAACATGTAGATCCGTCAGCTTAAATACAATCTTTCCCCCAACCCCTCCGCCTCACCACCCACCTGGACGTAGTTAATCTTGAGTATCCAGTCGTCTGAGTCCTCCTCGTGCATGGCCCTGAAGCGCTGGTCGGAGGTGTAGGTGTACCGACCCACCGTCAGTAGGTGGATGTCGCGATGTCTGATCCACGACACCTAGAGAAGAGACATCAACATCATCATCAGCGTAATCGTCATTTTCATCTTGCTTCATCCCACAGACTACCCCATCCATATATCCTTACCTTCCATGCTTCTCTTTCTCACATTCACTCATTATATCACTCCTTATATAGAAGGAAAAAAAATACATTCCACCGTGTGAGTATTCCATCCAGCGTTAAAATACACACCACTGTAGGCATCACACTTACTCCCTTGCAGCGTGTGGTTTGGGGGTTAGCATTCATTACGTATTTGTACAATAATTTACATGATGCACTGTGAACGCCTGGCTTTATGGGTTCACCAGGCGAGAGTTATTATATTTGGCGTTTCGCGTCCACCACATCAGTATATTGAACTAGCTTTGTGACTGACCTGGCTTGTCTCTGGTATACGGCGGGAGCTACGTTTTATATCCCTGTATTAGTATTTATTTGCATCTCCAGGTACTCATACTGGTACAGGTTTACCATTTGTCACTGGTATCTCAGTTCTTAAAAACTTGGTACGTTTTATCGACTAAGGCTGGGTGCGAAGGCGCGAAAATGGTGAATGTTGAGGATAACTTACAAGCGTTATTACAGTTACAATACTCACCGTAGTACAAAAGATACACAAGATGGCGGGCGCTTCGGTTGTACGTACACAGCACCACCAATCGTACACCAGTCTTTCCGTGCCCATATCATACAACTTAAGTATTACTCTGAACACTTGGCTCATCCCTCCCCAGAACCCGATATCGAAATTTTGCATCGTTACGAGATGTTTATGCCCTTGATGTGAACATTTCGGCTGTGTGATATTTATATACAACATAAAGCCTCGTTCATAAGTAAGGTTACATATATACCATGGAGCCACAGTGACTCGGCGAGAACGTGTTCGTCTCGCAATTTGCGTGTGCCCCAGTTTGTCGTTCGAGACCCAAGCCATGAAATACCCTATCGTTTATCGCTGTGCAAATAGTGAAAATATACTGAGAGGCAAGGAGTAATTAATAACGTAGCTTCATTACAAGAACCTGCTTCTCACCGTCTTGTTGTTGACGTTGTGGACTCTGCAGTTGAGTATGGCGGTCTTGTCAGCGAGGGCGGTGACGTCGGTGGAGTGTGTGGGGTCGAGCTGGGGCGGGGGTGGGGGCGGGGTGGTGGCATAATGAACTGCCATGTGGGGGCCCCGTCCCTCCCTGATGTGGCACTCCCCTGAAACATAGAAATATCACGTGGTTTTTATACAGAAATAATGTATAATAAATGGAAGCATGTAGCAAAGCAGTGTGGGGCTATCCGTTTCTGGCGTGGCACAGTTCCGCAGCTTAGAAATACTTAAAGTGCAGGTTTGATGCAGAAGCAGGATCAGCAGGCAATAGTAGATAACAAAACAGTAGCATACAATAAAAACGTGTGCAGCAAACCATCATATAACAAAATAACAGTGATACGCAATGTCGTGGGTCGGTCCGTAGCTGATGTGGAACTCGCTTGGAAGATGGAGAAACATCAAGTATTGGTTTTGATACAGAAAGCAGTGTACTGTATAACAAAAGGTAATCAATAGCGAAGAAGAAATATCAGTGTTTTCTTGTCAGTCACATTTATTAGGTTGTGCATTCAGTATGAAGACATATTTTATATTCTACCTGGGTTAGGGGAAATCGGCATATGTTGAGGTTATAATTAAACACCATATACTCCTTCATTACGATGCCTAAATTATTTTTCACTCTTGCCACCTACAGACAGCTTTGATGAGCTTAAGGAAGATAACTTGTACTGAATGCAGATAGGTCTAATAGAGACGCGTAATAGACGTGATATGCGTTTAAGTGTTCAACAGTCCATAAAATCTGTGACAATCGACCAGTCACCGGTATAAACGGAATGCTTATCATGTGTAAATATCGCCCTTTGAACTCTACACCCTTTGAACTCTACACCATCACCACACTGATTCAGAACTGGGAGAGATTGCTGTACGGTGGGTGATCACGCACTGAATCTCGTTGGGTGTTAATAGGAGTATCAAGAGCAGCTGCAGACTCACAACACTGCACTTAAATTCTGTAATAACCATTTAAATCCTATTGCGTATTTCTTATTTTGACCTTGTTCTTGGTTTGTTCAGGCAACTAATTTAGCCAAGGAGATAGTTTTCGAAATCGGGTGGTTAGCTACGCCCTTTCAATCTTAGAGGTCCTTTTAAAATTGAATATAATCGTTTGGTTGTGGCAAGAACTAAATACACAATATAAAGGTTAATCATGTAGCCTAGATAAGGAGGCAATACCTGCATAAGAACCACAGGCAAAATGCGGTCAGCAGCCGTATTAACATAAGACTTAGGGATTATATTGGCTTATTTTTCCTACAGTATACATAATTCTGAGTCCTAAAATTTTACCCTGAATATTTACATTTCTACTTGATCATCAAAAGTAGCATCTTTCACGAAACTGTGTCAGTCCTCAATAAATCCTTTCGTAAGTTTTATCCAAGGAAGTTCGGAGTTATGTCGCAGCTTACCATTGTCTCTAGAGAAGCTGGGCTGTTGGCGAGGCACGGCAGCGGATGTAATATATAAAAAGGACCATAGAAAATAAAAAAGTGTCATAATCTACAGAAAAGTCCTCAGAAAAGCGTCGTAATTTACAGAAAAAGTTCTTGGAAAAGTGTCAAGCGAAACGGACAGGAGTTGGGCGAATTCTGTGAAGTGAATGCAGTCGTGTGAGGCAGCATCGCGGGGGATTACTCGCTTCGATGGTCACGGAAATTATCTCAGACTTTCTTAGACTTGGTGACGGCTGTGGCGGAGGTGTCATCTGGCCAGTAGCTGATTCTGATAAGTCTGGGGTATTTCTTAACAAGGCTGAGGCATATCTTAATAAGTCTACGTAGTCAGGTATTTCTAGGTCTGAGTTTTTTCTTGAGTCCGAAGTATGTCTTAAAAGTATCTGGTAACTCTAAAGTCTGAGGCGTTTCTTAAGTATGTGGTATTTCTTAAGTATGAGGTGTTTCTTAAGTCAGAGGTATTTCTTAAGATTTAATTCTCGATGGCTACAGATTCAGAGCTTAATTATTTCGTGCTGCCATGATGTTAACTCGCTGGCAAAAGAACATCAGTGAACAGTAAGCAAAATAAATCGCTAAGGGAGATTGGCTACGAAAATGTTTATACTAACAAGAATAACACCGACTCTTCAAATCCTTACCTGGCTCCCTCATAATCATTTTTCGTTCTCTAAAGGAAAACGTAAGAGAGAGAAGGTAATACATCTCATTTTTTTTTTCTTTCTTTTTTCATTTTTGTTCTGGGTTTGTTGACATGCACCTCATGATGTTAGATTTTTTTTTCCCTGCCAAAGCGTCGCACAGTTCGTTGTTTGAGCTGGTGTGTGTGTGTGTGTGTGTGTGTGTGTGTGTGTGTGTGTGTGTGTGTGTGTGTGTGTGTGTGTGTGTGTGAGAGAGAGAGAGAGAGAGAGAGAGAGAGAGAGAGAGAGAGACAGACAGACAGAGAGAGAGAGAGACAGACAGACAGACAGACAGACAGCACAGACAAAGACACACAGACAGACACACAAACAGACAGAGACAAAGACTGACAGACATACGACATAGAGTCAGACAGACAACACACACACACACACACACACACACACACACACACACACACACACACACACACACACACACACACACAATGACAGACAAACAGACAGCTATCCTCCGGCAGCCCGACTTGATTAATTTACGTCCGGCTGGTGTCTGTTAATTAAAACCTGTTAATTACTTCCACAAATTACTCTCAGGTAAATAAAATAACCACATTACTGATAAATGAAAATCCTTAGTGGAGATATGGAAGGCTGGAATGGGTGGCAGTTCTAGGCTGTGTTATTTAAATGAAGACTAAGACACATGGATAGATAGATAGATAAATAGATATAGATAGATAAATACATAGAGACGATGGATAGATAGATAGATAAGTAGATATAGATCGATAAATACATAGAGACGATGGATAGATAGATACACAGATCGGCATAGATAAAAGTATATAGTTAGATAGATAGGTAGGTAAGTAGGTAGGCAGGTCGGTAGGTAGGTAGGTCGGTAGGTAGGTGGATAGAGAGATAATTGAACAGAAAGAGACGGCCACAAACTCCAACATATAGATAGATAGACAGTCAGACAGATAGAGATAGATAGATAAAGGGCAAGGTAGAAGAATTATACTCACTATAAATATAACTAGTTCATGTTAGAGTTGTAATGAGTTGAAATGAGGCGAGTAATGTGAAGCCAGTGGCCCTGATGGCGTCAAAAGCGGTATTTATTGGTTATATTTATCATTATTTGATTTATCTATTTATCTGTGTTTTAGTGTGTTGTGGGGACGGCTCAGTGTTTTCAGTGTCTTGCATCATTGTCAATTTCTCTCCTCACCCTGCCACACCCACGCCCACGCCAGCAGACTGAGCCGTTGTATTTGTGCAGTGTTATATTTGGACCACCCCGTATAATTATGGTCATAGGAAGCCACGAGTTGCCGCGCCACGATCCGTATCCAAGAAGCGGCTATATATTTGATTTATTTATTTATGTATCTCTGAAGCTCTGCCCAAAAAGTAGGGAATCTCCGTAGACTTAAATGATCTGGATTACGATAGCATAGTCCCGTTTCTTAAATTCCTACTAACTCCCCCCACACCCTCTCTCTCTCTCTCTCTCTCTCTCTCTCTCTCTCTCTCTCTCTCACTACCTTCTTCCTCGTCCATCCAGCCAGTCTCAAGCAAGATTACTCCCGAACAAATTTACCTCCCGACCTGAAGCCTCCCTCCCAAAATTGCGAACGAGTCATTAAGCTTCGCGAACTTTGCGAACCAGGGGCAGCATTTAATTACATCTCTATTGACACTTTCACTTTTCCATTTGGAGGCACTCTGAGCGGCGGGATGGGTAGCGGGGATGGCAGAGGCTGGCAGGCGGTGTACGAGATAACAGGGAGAGTTGATGTGCTTCGTAACAGATAGATAGATAGATGGATAGATAGATACAGCGGTGTCTATATACAGTACTCCGTATTTAGTGTGTATTTTATGTATACCGGTATATGCATAGTGTGAGAGAGAGATGGATAAATAAGTAGAGAGAGAGAGAGAGAGAGAGAGAGAGAAATTCCACACCCTTTCAGACCTTATTTTACAATCCCTTAGTTCAGACGATCCACAACCTGCAGGACATCACTTCCCGACCCTTCACAACCCGAAGTGAAGTGTGGAAGTGCTAGTGGATGCGTGTTGTGTTGAAGGGACCGTGTAAGTGAGAGACGCACTACACGCCATGGAAGGGAGCTCAAAAGAAGTACTGTAATTCTTTCACCTTAACTTGGCCAAGGTTTTTCGTTCTTTTGCAGCTTACCTAGCGTACCCCGTTAGGAGAGAAAGACAGTGCAAACCATTTACATTCTTTTCCATAGTAGGACATGTAAAATAGTATGAATCTGTTTTTTCAGCTCAGTATTCAAGATGTAGAGATGGCACTGTTAAACCAATTCTGACGTAAAGAAAATATTACGATAGAGCCAAACCACTCTTGAACGGACTAACGTTTCTTAATTAACTCCTTTAACCCGACCTTGTATTTTTGTAGTCTGTTCTTGTTACTTAAAAACGCCATTTTTTTTATCTTGGGAAAGATTTGTCAAACTGAAGAGTTGGTGAAGGCTGCATCCAAAGTTTCCTGTCCAAAATTTTTCTTAAGTAGAATATTATTGTCTGAAGATAGCAAAAAAAAATAAATAAATAAATAAATATGTAGATAGATAGTTGCCTGAAAGTAGCATGAACAATAAAAAAAATTTATAAACATATACATAGATAGATAAATAAATAAATAAATAAAATAGAGAGAGATAAAGACAACACCGTGATTCAATCATTGTTGTATTTAGAACCAATTTATATTTTTTTCCAGAGAAGAGCAGCAAATTTCCCATAGGCTCTACATTAAAAAAAAAAAAATGCCCCCTCTCATTACGATAATTAAAACCACCATTCATTAGCAGTCACAGGCAGCGGTATTCCCGTCGCCATTTGCACGTAGCTATAATATTGGCAACGAGTTAATTATATTCCTCCTTTAATAACCTGCTAATGAAGTCACGAATATATATGATGAAAATAAATTCACTTGTCACCTGGAATACGTTAATTAATACGATTTTTTTTCAGATACACAGTGAGTTAAGGTTAATTGAAGGTCAGGGTCTGCTTTTGAATAATTGCTGTATTTTGAATCTATTTCAATAATCACATATTTTTCTGTAACGTCATGATGAATTTTTGCTTATTCAAAATTTCTAGACACAGGAACACATGGGGAAATTTTTCGTTTGAGATAAATTTAAACGCAGTGGTCTTGCTAAAGCATTGTTCATCTTAAATCCATGCACGTGATAAGAGTTGCACCTCATTTTAACTAAGTAGTCAATGAAACTGTCTTTATCCTAATAGCATTATGAAGCACGATTTTGTGTGGATCTCCTTTTCTTGTGAGGTGAACCCCGATTTGGAAAGCTTGAATGATGAGTGTGTTGGAGGTTAGGCCCATTTATTTGACATTGTAATACTTACACATATTTCCTGTATTCCTCTTTATGTTTCAGGATACCGCCTACCCCGTGTATTAGAGGGATAGAGGGTGATGATGATGATGATTATGATGATAGTGGTGGTGGTGGTGATGAGGATGATTGTGATGATGGTGGTGGTGGTGATGATGATTATGATGATGGTGGTGGTGGTAATGATGAGGATGAGGATGAAAAGGAGAAGGAGGAATAAGATAATGACGATGGTGCATGATATTACTGGAAATCTGAATGAAAAGGTAGACTTAAATTTATCATATCCGGTCGTCTAGAGAGAAGTAAATATCTGATATGGAAATAATTGAAAGGGGAGGTAAGCCAGCTCTCTCCTCTCACTGCTCACAGCTGGGTTCTCACTAAAGCTCCATAAGTCAGTGGAATCTAATGTTCTTACTCACGAAACACGCTTCTCTCAGGCTCACATTCTCGTCGGTTAAGGAAGCTCTCTAACACCTCTCCCTAAGCGACTTATTTTGCTTATTACACCTTGCCGTCCTCTTCTGTGTCACTTAAATCATTCGAACACCACCATACTCTACAAGAATAACATACAAAGTGATATTAACCAGCCATACCAAAAATAAATCGGTAAGGAAGAGGTGTTAGGGAGCTTCCTTGTCCTTCCAGAATGCGGAACATTATACTAGTCCGCCATTCCTTATCCTGAACTTCACACATTTTTTTTCCAGATTATTGGGTAGTTTTATTTTTTATTTTATATTTATCTTACTCAGTTGATTCATTGTGACTAGTAAGGCGGGTGCTATGTAAAGCTTGGAAACGTATTATGCGAACTGAGAGCGCGATGTTTAGACAGGCTTCCAGTTTTTACACCCGCGCGTTTGGGTACCGTTTTGTTCGTCGTGTGTGTGCCTGTGTGTGAGGAAATTACGTCACCAGAATGAAGGTGATAAAAAAAAAGGTAGCTACGGTGTGCCAGAAAATTTTACACAGCATTATAAAAATAAGTGTAGTCAGGTCTGGCAAAAATTACATTCATCACAGTATATTTATTCATTATATTTCTTTCTTTATTTATTTTATTTGTTTCCCCAGTACTGTGAAGAGAGGGCGCTGTTGTGTTTCAGCCTCGACCCCTAAAACAACTTCCTGCCTTCAGCCAAACAAAATACAAGGCCGTGGATTCAGTAAATACACAGTGTTTGGTTTAGGTAAATGCATCCGATGAAGGTACTAAACTTTCTCCTCTCCTCCCCTTCCATTCCATTACTCGCTTTCTGCTGTAATCCTCTGTACCATTTGCGGGGTGTCTAGGAAATCGTGGTTGAAATGTAGTGCAGCGTGTACTAGTTTTTTTTTATCTGTGACAGCACATTCATTTTCTGATTGTTGTTATTCGTATTGGTATTATTTTATTATTATTATTATTATTATTATTATCGTTATTGTTATTATTATTATTATTATTATTATTATTATTATTGTTATTATTATTATTATTGTTATTATTATACTATTTTAGGTTTTTATACACAAATGAAAAGATATGGATTACAGTAGATAACTCCAGTCATGTATGTGATTACTACAGCTGCCAGGATACAAACAGGTGCTGCCGCTAGTACCAACAGCTGTAACGATACAAACAAATGCTGCAAACAACTGTCGGGATACAAACAGGTGCTGCCTCTCGTACGGTAGTGAAATACGGTGATTGGTTCCCGTAGAGTTTCTGTTAGGAGTTGCAGCGTCGTCGATTCAGAGCCTCGGTGACTTGGTGATAGGGTGTTCGTCTGGCGTTTTTTGTGCATTCTGTGCCTAGAGTTCAAAACTCAAACGTGCTGAACATTTGGAGCGGCTAATGGTTGATAGTCCGTTCATATTTTCGTAACTTCGCACCCATTCTTTTTTTTTTTTTTTTTCATATTTTCTTGTTCCCATCCAGTTGGTTCGTATTTTCCCAAGTTGGCACCCAGTTGGTTCATACCGTTGGGGTGTTGACATATATACAGACGCAAATATACCCATTCCAGCATCACAACATTCACTTGCATCACTAACTACAGGTATCGCTTCCTCATTCGTACTTCGCCATCATAGGGGTGTGCTACTTAAGGCTGTTACTCTCCTTGTAAGAACAAAGCGAAGTAGAGGATGTAACTGAATGGTAGGGAAGATGGCAAGTAAGGAGACAAAGCAAACAAGTAGCAGACAGGCGATAAACAGGGACATAGGGAGTCCATCAGGGAGGCAGACAGACGCAGTTTAGATAAGGAAGTAGACAAGAGAGAAAGAAATGACAGGTGGAAAGCAAACAGAGAAGAAGCGAGACCATGAGACAGACAAAATAAATAAAAGAAAAAAAGGAAAGAATGAAAAGGAAAAAGCGCACAGAAATGAACGGAAAAACATAGAGAGAGGAAAAGCAAGGAGTTAAAAAAAAAAGAGTAATAGAGATAAACATGAAAGCAACAGGTAGGAGGAAAGGTAAGAAGGGGAGCTATCGGAGAAGCGGGAAATGAGGGGGGAGATGGTGGGAGGGGGGAGAATATATCTGGGGAGCGTGGAAGGAGGTGGAGATGGGGAGAAGGGAAGGGAAGGTGGGAGAGATGGTGGGAGTAAATGTGGGGACTGTAGAAGAAGGGGTGGGAAGGTGGGAGTAAATGTGGGGACTATGGGAGAAGGGAAGGGGAGGTGGGGAGAGGGGGAGGGAAGGTGGAAGTAAATGTGGGGACTGTGGGAGAAGGGGAGGTTAGGTGGGAGAGACGGTGGGAGAGATGGTGGGAGTAAATTTGGGAGTATGGGAGGAGAGGTAGGTGGGGAGAAGGGGAGGGAATGTGGGAGAGATGGCAGTAGTTGGAGTAAATGTGGGGAATGTGGGAGGAGTTGGAGGTGGGGAGAAGGGAAGAGAGGTGGGAGAGATGGGAGTAGTGGGAGTAAATGTGGGATGGAAAGAGACCGGCGTCATCAGGATCACGGTGAATACCTCGGTGGGCTTGTGGTAAATGGTGACCCACGGGAATTGGAAGAAAAGAGATTGGAATGAAGAGGGAAGGAGAGAATGAGGAAGGGAGGGGAGAGGAGAGGAGAGAGAGGGAAGATATGAAAGAAGGGTGAGAGTGAGAAGGGAGAGAAAGGGTGGGAATGGGAGAGAATGTGAGAGGGAAAATGAGTAAGACTGAATGGTTCGTGTCAGGTGTGTGGAGGAATGTGTCTGGATGGAAATTAGAGAGAGAGAGAGAGAGAGAGAGAGATGAGATGAGATGAGGCGGAAAAGTGGAGAATATGAGAGAGGGAGAAAAGAGAAAAATGGTAAGGAGAAAGATCTTGGAAAGAAGGAAAGGAAGAGGAAAAAAAAGATAGACGGGGAAGAGGAAAGGAAGTTAATGAGGAGAAGGAAGGAAGAAAATGAGGAGGAGGGAAGTAAAATGAGGAGGAGGAGGAGGAAGGAAGAAAATGAGGAGGAGGAGGAGGAGGAAGGAAGAAAATGAGGAGGAGGAGGAGGAAGAAAATGAGAAGGAGGAAAGATAAAGGGAATGAGGAGGGGAGAGGAGGGCACACATCAGGAAGAGGGTGAGTGCTTCGCTGGGCATGTAGAAGGAATAGTGGAAATTGGAAGTTGAGAAAAAGGTAGGAAAGGTGAGGAGAGGAGGAGAGAAGCTGAGGAGAAATAGGAGAGGGGAAGGAGGAATGAAGGGGTAAATGAGGAAGAGAGAGGGACAGAAAGAGGAAGGAAGAAGAGGAAAATGAGGAGGAGAGAAGGATAGATGGAGTAAGAGGGAGGAGGGAAGATTCAGGATGCATCAGCTCCAGAGTGAATGCTTCGTTGGGCATGTGGGGGGCAGGTGACAAGGTGGAAATTGGAGGTGAGAAAAAAGGTAGGAGAAGAGGAGGTGAGGAGGGGGAGGAGAGGTGAGGAGGAAGGGATTTGATTAAGATACGGAGGGAGGGAGAATGTGAGAAGAAATGAGGAAAGTAGGAAGAAAGAGATAAAGTCTGCACGAGAAATGTGTGAATTGAGGTAGAAGATGACGAGGAAGAATATGATGGTAAGGAGAAAGGGAGAGGGGATACTGAAGAAGAGAGAATGACAAGAAGAGAAGAAAATGAGACAAGAAGTGTGAATGCTTTATCGGGCGTGTGGGAGAAGGTGATCACGTGGAAACTGGAAGAGACAGAATAGAAAACAAAAGGGAAAGGTCGGGAGAAAAGGAGGCGATGTGGAGGAAAGGAGGTGACGAGGAGGTGGAGGAGGAAGAAAGCGAAAAAAAGAAAATAAAGGACGAGAGAAGAGAGATCAAAAGTAAAATTGAAGATGAGAAGGAAGACTGGGAGAGAAGAAGATAAGGAGGAAGTGAGAAGGTGAGAAGGAAGGTCGAGAGAATTATAGATGACAACAGGACCACGGAGCAAGTAGAAGACGAAGTACCAAAGAATCGTGAACTAAAGAGTATGAAAATAAGGTAATCGAGAAAATAAATACAATATAAGAGATAAAAAGTAAAGTTAGAAGTGGGAAGAGGGCAGGATCAAGAAGGAGGAAGATAATTAGAATAAACGAAGAAAGACTAATAATTACAGCTGGGACGGAAAGGAGAATAGAGTAACAATAAGATTTAAGAGGGGAGGAGGAAGTCAGAGATGAGAGGGGGAAAAGGAAGAGAAGAAAAAAGTAGGATAAAAGCAGGAGTGAGACTGGAAACAGAATAATTAGGGAAGACCCTAAACAAATTGAAAATGCGATTAAATGAGACCAGAAGAAAAATACGCAGTAGAATAGAAGTGAGATGGAAAACAAGTGGGCAAGAAAATGGAATGAGGAAAAAGGTGAAAAGGGAAATGGAGGAGACAGAGGCTGGTACGATGGAAAATAAAGATCAGAATCAGAATAGAAAAAGAGAGAAGCAGGAAATAGAAGATGAGAGAGGAAATGGAAGAGAGAAATACGTTTGCAGGTGGCGGAAAGGTGGAGAAGAAGCGGGAGTGAGAACAGAAGCAGTTAAAAAGAGAAATCGTAAAATAAGCAGATGATGAGGAAATGTGGAAGGGAAAAAAGTTAGGACAAAATAAAAATAAAAATAAGAATAAAGAAAATGAAGTCAATAGATAAGTAATAAGTAAATAAACAAGAAAAAGACAATTATTATGCAATGAAATGGAGGTGAGACATGATGCTGTCGGGAAATAAAAGGGAGGAAAGAAACGGGTGTGAAAACAGAAACAGAATAAATAGGAAACCAGAAAATGTCACGGGACGAGGAGGGAAATGGAGAAAGAGGAAGCAGCTGATAGGAAGGAAAGGAGAACGAAGTCGAATCAGATTAAAGAGGGGAGAGGAAACTGGAGGATGAGAACGGAAATGGAAGATAAGAGAAAGATGTCTGCTAGGGGGAGAAAACTGGGAAGGAAACAGGGGTGAAGAGAGAAACGAAAAGTAAATATAAGAAACGTGGAAATAAAAGGAGAAAGAGAGGGAAATGGAGAAGAAAAAGATGGTGGCGGAGGGGAAGGAGAGTAAGATCTTAGAGTAAAAAAGGAAACGTAAATAAAAAGAAAATAAAGAGAGAGGGAATGCAGAAAACGCAAGATGGTGGGAGCAAGAAAGTGGGAGGGAACGTGGGTGAAAATAGACACGGGATAGATAAGCAATCAGAGAAGACGAGGAGGAGGGGGTGTGGGAGGAGAGATGTGAGGTATCGTCGGGGTTAAATGAGAGAGATGGGTAGAGATAGATAGAGATTAATAGAGAGAGAGAGAGAGAGAGAGAGAGAGAGAGAGAGAGAGAGAGTAGAACAGAATACGAAAGATGAAAGGGAAAATGTAAGAAAAGGGAAAGTACATTTGCTGATGAGAAAGAAGTGTGAGAGAAGAAGTGCAAAGAGAAATAGAATGAAAAGGGAATCAGAAAAATGGAAGAAGAGAAATGAAATGGGTGAGAAGAGAAATGCGTTTGCTGGCAGAAGGAAATGGAGATGAAAACGGAAGTACTAAGAGAAACAGAATATAAGGAGCGTCAAGAAAAACGAAGAAAATGAAGGAAATGAGAGAAATGAGGTTGCTGGTGGAAGGAGAGTGGGAAGGGAGGGGGAATGAAAGTAGGATCAGACTAAAGAGGGCTATTCGGAAATGAGGTGGAAAATGGAGGAGGTGAAAGAGGCCGCTGGGATAATGAGGAGAGGCAGGAGGAGGGAATATTTTTAAGAGGTGGGGGGGGGATAAAAAAAAAAAAAAAGCGTAGACAAATAAGCTATAGATTAAATGAGACATCTGTGAGAGAGCCAGAAATATAAATGTAAAGGGAATGTGTTATAAAAAATGAAGGAAAACAGGATTATGAACAAAAGACTTAACCTCTTGAAGAATTACGTCTCTCAAATTCCAGTTCTTTATTCTACTAAGTTTTTAGACGATTTTCCTCAGCTTCAGAGAGCCTTTTCGACTTGGAGGGGTTAAATGGGTCTTTCTCTTACTCCATTCCTTCTAGGGTGCTCTCCTATGCTGAATAAAACCGTCTGGAAAGAGCAGGAGAAATATATGAAAGACGTGGCCATTCTGAGGGAGTTACTGGAAAGTTAAGAGGAAAAATCGCTTTGAAACTTGGAGAAACGAGCAACATGTGTTAGAATTTACGAGAGAGAGAGAGAGAGAGAGAGAGAGAAGCGACGAGGTTGATAGAGAGTATAAGGAAAAATCTTTCAGAAATCGGAACGAATGTGTAAAGTTTAGCAAGGGTGAGCCCAGAGCTTAACGTAGTGCGGAGCGGCCGAGAGAGAGAGAGAGAGAGAGAGAGAGAGAGAGAGAGAGAGAGAGAGACTATGAATAGCAGTAAAAAACGTCAAAAGAAAGAAAGAAAAAGCCTAAACGTAACAGCAAACTGGCGAAGAAGCAGAAGCAGAAGTAGGAAAAGCCAACAGTGAAGCAAGTCCTGGAGAGGGAGACGGAAAGAGAGGCAAATGAAGAGTGGCAGAGAGAGCAGGGAAGAGCGAGGCAACGAAATATAGGTCAGGAACAGAGAGAGACTGGAACTGAAAATTATAGTGGGCTTTAATGTGTGTGTGTGTGTGTGTGTGTGTGTGTGTGTGTGTGTGTGTGTGTTTAATATGCGGTATAGTTAGAACCAAGACGAATTGTTGTTCGATGGAGTGTGTTAATGTTCATGGTTGTTCGTTATAATACTTTTCTTGTTTGCAGTAGTAGTAGTAGTTAACCGGCGTGAAAAATGGGCAAAGTGATAAGAATATTTTTACTCCCTGCCGCGTTTTCATCCTCAGAAAGAAAAAAATGAAGAATGAATATAAAGTTTAGGGCGTCCTGAAGCTCCAAGGAAAATATTTATAACATTAAATTTGTCAATCTTGTCCCAGTTAATTCGCTGTTTTGTCATTGGTGGCAAGGCTAGTCATACCCAGAGGAGAGAGAGAGAGAGAGAGAGAGAGAGTCTAGTGTTACGATGGACCGCCTGACGATACAAGGCAATGTGAGATAAGATAAGGGTAGGGGGAGAGGGAGAGGAGGGGAGAGAGGGAGAGGAGGGGGGAGAGGGAGGGGAGAAGGAGGGGAGGGGAAAGAGGGAGGGATGTGGGAGGGGGAGGGGATGCAGACAGTGTAGTGTGTCCGTGTGTTTCCCATGGGCCTGTGATGATAACTGGGAATTCCAAGATATCTTTACCACTAATGCTTCACACACACACACACACACACACACACACACACACACACACACACACACACACACACACACACACACACACACACACACACACACACACAGTCTACCGCAAAGTTTGTCTGATTTAAGTCCGTCTCACGCAATCTGTATAAAGCAAAATCTGTGTAACTCAAACTCAGGTCTAACTCGAGTGTATCTCAAAATATAGTTCGTATGCTAACTCTATCCGTCTAACTCAGGCCTGTCTCAATCAAAATCTAACTCAGAGTCTAAGCGCAAATATATCTAACTCAGAATGTAGCTAAGGTCTGCCTGGCTTAATTCTGTTCTGCTCAACTGCCCCTCTGATGCAGTCTCACGCCATTGCCTTCCGCCTAAAACGCCTTATTTCAGCGGGACTTTGCCAGCATCACACAGGACCCGACTAAAGCTGCGGTCTCCACTCTGAACCTCGCCAGACGGGGAGGGGAAAGAGGGGAGAGGAGGTGGAGGGAAGATGGGGAGAGGTGGAAGGAGGGTAGAGAATATGGGAACAGGGAAAGAGGAGGAAGAAGGGGAGAGAAGATGGGGCGAGGGAAGGATAAGGAAGATGCAGGGAGAAGATGGGGAGGGGGAAGGAGGAGGAAGGAAGAGAAAGATGAGGAGGGGGAAGGAGGAAAAAAGGGGAGAGAATGTGAGGAGGGGGAGGGAAGGAGGAGGAAGAAGGAGAGAGGTGGGGAGGGGGAAGGAAGACGAAGATGGAGGGAGAAGATGAGGAGGGGAAGGAAGAGGAAGAAGGGGAGATCGGAGGTATAGAAGAGGTTAAAAGGAGGAGGGAGTGATGAAGGCATGGAAATGAGGATTGGAAAGGAAGGAGATGAGAAGGAATGGGGAGGAACGGAGGAAGGGGAAAGGACGAAGGGATGTAGGAGGGAGAAGCAAGGAGAAATGGGGGAGGACGAAGGGAGGAAGAGGGGGTAGTGTGGTGTGTTCTGGGGGCAAGTGGGAAGAGGAACAATAACACTGACAGTAATGGCGATCGAGACGTCCCGCCGGGGTAAAATAAAGAGAATAAAGGAGCAGATAGTACTAGCGAGGTGGTGCGCCTCTCCCGTAACAGAGAACCAGGGCCGAGATACGCAGAGTAACTTACGACCGTTTCCCCATCGTAACTGCGATTTGTATTTGTGGGGAAAACGAGGAAAGAGGAGTTCTGAATTTTCCCTTGTCTCCTGTTATCCTACAAAATAAAGAAATGACTAAATAAGTAAAATAGTAGAATAAAAACAACTAGAATCTCATTTGCGAGAGGAAAGCCATCTTAAGTTAATTCTGTTACGTTCCATCCCACTTCAGCAAATTCATTACCTTTGTCTTGTGTGGATTTATTTTCAGTGCATCTCCTGTGAAGCTGTCTGTGGGTTACTCTAATTCTTCTCTTGTTATTTATTGCTCACTGAAGAAACTAGATTCCACATATCACAAAGACATCCGTTTCGTTGTGCCTTTTGTTGTTATGTCTCCCAGAATCCAGATCTTTATCACTACTCACAAAAATCTGCTTCAGTCTGCTTCCCTAAATATCACAGTTCCCCCAAACACTTCTTGGCTCCAGTTCAAGACACGCCTGCTGCCTGGGACTCCACGCCCGTACGTCAAAACCGGCACACAACGCTTTGCTTAAAAACTTTGCTGCTCAGAGAGAGAAGCAAGTTTCTTATGGGAGAGAGAGAGAGAGAGAGAGAGAGAGAGAGAGAGAGAGAGAGAGAGCAAGTTTCTTCTTATGGTGTGCCCTGGTTTACTCAAAATGCCTTAGTCCCTCTTGTTCCCGGCCTTTCGTTTTCTTTTATGTTCAGGTGATGTATTTTTTATGATTGTATAAAGTTCGTAACACCTCTTCCATAGCGATTTATTCTGCACACTGCCTCTAATCATGAACCTCCTGGCCGAAGATGCCCTTTTTTCGCAGTTCACCATCCTCTTTTCGGGGAATAAGGAGGGGGTCAAGTGACGTTTGTATGGCCGGGTAGCTCAGTCACCTCATCATATCGGTGCCACCACGTGAAGGACTCCCACTTCAGCATCACATCTGAAGAGGCAAATGCATGAGGCTATTTTCTCCTCATGACGCTGCATACCTTCATGAAAAGACCCCCATTCCATCTCGATTCTTCGCTTTGTCTCATTAAGGAGAATGGGATGCTCGCCGAGTCTAAGCGGCGCTCTTCAGAATTCGTTTTTTTTTTTTTTTTTTTTTTTACGTGAGCAGAAAATACATTGTTCCATTTTTAGGTGGGATTAAAGGTTGGGACGATGATGATGATAATGATGATGATGAAGAAGATGATTATGATGATGATGATGATGATGATGATGATATAGTCAGTTATCGATTCGTAAGTTTGTTCATTTTTCTTGCTTAATTTTTCGCTTTATGATAAATCTGTTTTATTTCAGAGTGTTTTATCTGATGAATTAAACCCGCTTTGATTTTTTTTTTCGTACTGCCTGAAGCCTTTGTAGTTTTTAAGCGCGCTTTTAGTAGCCCCAACCCCACCGTCATCAATTAAATCACAGTATCCTCTTTTGTTTTACTGTTGGGGACTTTGTCGACATTAAAAGATGCAAATATACGGTAATACAAGATAATATTAAGCTATTTAAATGCAGTTAATCGCCAAGCAAGAGGAGCTACGAAGTCTTCTGTGCCGGTAAATAGAACTTACTCCCCCGGCAAGGCAGTGTTCCAAGAACAAGGAAGTTTGTATCAGTATCATTAGTGTGCCTATATACTGTATATATATATATATATATATATATATATATATATATATATATATATATATATATATATATGTTAAATAGGTTGGAGCCGGTGGTTGAGGGTATTCTGAGGGATGAACAGGCTGGTTTTAGAAAGGGACGTGGTTGCAATGATCAGATCTTTATAGTTAGGCATTTGATGCAGCAAGTTAATGAAATGAGAGTACCGTTAAGTCTTTGTTTTGTTGATTTTGAAAAGGCTTTTGATAGTGTTTCGAGAGAGTCTAT
>NC_137050.1:3693670-3853670 GCF_032717465.1 Coenobita brevimanus
ACTGATTTCGAAAATATTAAACGATGATAATGCCTTTCTTTTCCTGAAAAATGTTAACTGAAAACGGGTTAAGATGTTAATGATGATAAATATAAGAATGACAGCGTTTTGCAAATTGGTTATGCTTACACTCACACGAAAGAAAATTAATGCGTTAAAAAGATTAAATAAAGCCAAGCCTTTATTTTTCATGACATTACTATACTTGCTTTCATAGTTAACACCGATGCAATTACCAGCTCGGAAAATGTGTAAAAATTGTTCTCCTTTCATACCATGACGTGCATTTTCTTTCCGCTTGCAATAGACGAATCTTTTCAGCTTTGGAGAGATGCTTTGTAGTGATGAAATAAAAGATAATTCCTCTTTAGTGCTAGAGGTCATCTGTAGTCGGGAAAATAAAACCGCATTGTAGTCGTTAGAGAGAGAGACAGACAGACAGACAGATCAGCGATAGGTTTAAGGACTTCACCCCGAGGACGTCTTATTTTATTTCTATTGCTTCCAGACGATTTTATTCATCCTAGGAGAGCACTATAATAGGATAATGTAATCGGTACCCAATTCCTTTATTTCGAAAACTCTCATGAAATTAATAAAATCACCTAAAACACACACACACACACACACACACACACACACACACACACACACACACACACACACACACACACACACACACACACACACACACACCTGACTGAGAGGGTTAACAAGCATATATCAACATCCAATAATCACATAGCCTTCCCCCCCAAAAAAAAAAAAAAAAAAAACTACGCTACAGTGATCCATTACAATTATATAAAAAAATTCTACCAGTGAAAAAAGTTTGCGATGACTGAAAATCCGGTTAAATCCTATCAGCCACGCAGGATCACAGGCATTGGTGGAAATCCCTGTTGATTTTGGAAATTACGTAAGCTAATTGCGTGTGTGTGTGTGTGTGTGTGTGTGTGTGAGAGAGAGAGAGAGAGAGAGAGAGAGAGAGAGAGTGTGTGTGTGTGTGTGTGTGTGTGTGTGTGTGTGTGTGTGTGTGTGTGTGTGTGTGTGTGTGTGTGTGTGTGTGTGTGTGTGTGTGTGTGTGTGTGTGTGTGTGTGTGTGTGTGTGTGTGTGTGTGTGTGTGTGTGTGTGTGTGTGTGTGTGTGTGTGTGTGTGCGTGAGTGTGTGTGTGTGTGAGAGAGAGAGAGAGAGAGAGAGAGAGAGAGAGTGTGTGTGTGTGTGTGTGTGTGTGTGTGTGTGTGTGTGTGTGTGTGTGTGTGTGTGTGTGATTCTAATCCCATCCTTTTCAATCTTTATTCATATCAGACTTACTTCCAGTCATTTTAGTGGGATCCTAACTTTGAAAATGATTGTCGTCTAGAATTATTGTGAATTTTCTCTGAATCATCATCTGGCCAGTGAAATGGGGACGAGAAATTTGGAGGTTTGAACGATGAGTAAATGGGAGCGTGACTTCTTTTACTGAGCACGCTGTTTACTATTTCACTGTCTTTACCTTTCTCTGGCTTCTGTTTCTGTATCTCTCACACTTCATGTATTAGTGGGAGAAAGGATGATGATGGTGAGGATGATGGTGATGATGATGATGGTGATGATGGTGATGGTGGTGGTGGTGGTGGTGGTGATGATGATGATGATGAGGAGGAGGATGATGGTGGTGATGATGGTGGTGGTGGTGGTGGTGGTGGTGGTGATGATGATGATGATGATGGTGTGACAGGCCATTCCGTAACCCAATACGACCTCTGCCGTCAGTTCTGTAAATTGGAGTGAAATTACCCCTCATCTGACTCCATGAAAAGTAAAAAAATTCATTTAGCTTTCAGTTTCACAAATTTTTATCGTCATATAGTTCCGGGCGAGTGGACTAATAAAAGACCGTGACATTTGTGGAGCTAACTCTCACTTCATCCACCTCACTTCATCCACTTTTCAACATTTAGCCTGGTGATATCGTGGTTTTGATGCCCCAGTCGGAGGCACGGATTTGCGCTGGTTCGATCCTAGGGTTTTTCTGTGTAATGCCATCAAGGGAAGTAGGTTGGTCATTTACTCGACGTTTGAGCTGCTGTCGCTTAGCCTCGGCCCCCTACCCTTGAAGTTGGTATTGTGGGCGTAGCAGTTACCGTTCACCCTTTGTGGAGGTGCCATTGACGCTTTCTCTGTAATAATAATAATAATAATAATAATAATAATAATAATACATTCCAGACTAGAATTTCACTCATTCATTATTCACACCCTTCCACACCAACCCATGCACCCATATTCCAACTTAATCTTCCTTCGCCTATAGTCCACTCCAAAGTAGAGTGATTGTGTGTAGGTACAGGTGGTGGAATTAGGGTGGGGGTGTATGGACAGGTGTAGAAGGGTGTGAGCTTTGACTGAGTGTAATTTCAATGTGTAGTGAACCATTCTTAAATATAACCTTTTTGTCCATATAAAGCCTTTTTTTTCACATATAAGGTCATTTCTTCATATTTCCCTCGTTCTCTGTCTATAAGCACCGTCTGTGATTTATGGCGTCATTTTGCCAGACTAATATAGTAAAATGGCCCACTTTCTCTGATAAAATACCTGAGTTTTATATCTTTTTCTGATATAACAGCAAAATGAGTTGATATCTTTGATAAAACAGCAGTGGGTCTTTTTCATTCTCTGATGAATGGTTTAGTGAGTAGATAACAAGACATTGCCCTCCAAATTATTACCGGCAATAATGACTGTGATATGAATTAAGTCTCCGTCATTAAACGCGCCTACCATAACCATTTCGGGTGTTCTGGCAACCATCGCCTCACGAAAAATAGTCTGCATTTTACAATAACGTCCTATTGTGTGATACGGAGGCCGTTGGGATACGAGAGGTGCCGTTTTCAGCAACTGGCATAACCAGTGATGAATGCCACAATAAATATATATATATATATATATATATATATATATATATATATATATATATATATATATATATATATATATATATATATATATATATATATATATATATATATATATATATATATATATGCAGAAACATCACTTCACTTCACCGTGAAGAAATGTGTGCAAATTGACCACAAGAGAAATGAAAATAGAGACAATAAGTCAGTAAGTGCTTTTGTATATTACATCATCAGACAGAGTGACATAGAGGCAGGGTGGAGGTCTTATATACTCGTACACACCTGCAACTGGGAGGGACACCTGACGACCTGGTATACAATGACCTCACTTCACCTCACTCGGCTGTACTTGCTGTATATCCTAAATCATAGCAAACCTACTCAAAAGACATTAGTCTGGGGGTTACTGCTTTATTATTAAGTATGTTAACAATTTAGTACGCTTAAAATGGCCATAGCTCATGTTTATAGTAGCCTCATATGCGCCAGTAATTCGGTTACACTTCTTTCATCGAAGCTTTGACCTTGCTGGTATCGTAGAACCTGCCCAATCAGTGTGGTCAGCGCAGTGAAGGAGTAAGTCACTGGCAGTACAAGAACATTATAATGAACCCCGTGAATCCTATGATGCGTTTTCCCATTTTCTTCTTATCTCCAGATGACTTAAGATTGGAGAGATTGGCCCGTATTCTTGTCGGGTAAGGAGGCTCCCTTGCATCTCTTACTTAGCGATTTATTTTTGGATATGGTTAATTAATATCCTTTTTGCACGTTATTTATGCAGAGTATCGCGATGTTTGACGGATTTATATATCACAGAAAGGGACAGTCAGGTGTCATAAACAAAATAAGTCGCTAAGGATTTATATATCACAGAAAGGGACAGTCAGGTATCATAAACAAAATAAGTCGCTAAGGAAGAGGTGTTTGGGAGCCGACGAGACTACGAAGCTTGGTGCATACAGCGTCGCCCTCCATATTCATCGCGCCTAATCTGCATCTTAATGGCGGAGGCTAATGACATCGACCCACCTGGCGTTTCTTTGACCAGGCGGGCGTAAGACTTAAACACTTGACTCGAAGGATCTCTGTGGCTTAGAATGGTCTCTAGCACTTTATTGTGGCTATACTCATTTCACTTCGACTTGGACCAAAATTGCTTTCTCTCCATCTCGACTGCTGAGTGGTAAGGAAGAGATTCACACTTGAATACGATGCTAGTCACGAAGAAATACAAAATAGAGGATGTAGAGACGTAGTATTGTGAAGGTTTGCTACTGTGCTACCTGAAATAGGCAGCAAAAGAACGAAAATCTGAGTCAAGTTAAGGTGAAAGAACTTATATTTTATTTTTTTGATCTGTGTGCCGACAGGAATGCCTTCACGCGGTGGCACTGACGTGGTTGGGTGACTCCGACGCCTGGTGACGCAAATGTCCCTCAGTTCCCTCCCTATCCCCCAAAAAGGAGGATGGTGGACTGCAGGAGGGAGCTAACGTCAACCTGCAGTCCACTGGGTTCACGTTCGGATGAGCCTGGGACTCGTTAATATTTCCCTGTAAGCTGCACACGTAATATGTGTTGAAATTAAAAGGACACAAACAGAATAAATGATAGTAGAGCACTGAGGTGTAATATCCAGAATAAATCGCTAAGAAAGAGGAGCTAAGGACGTGTTTCAATTTTATTCTCGCTACCACCAGACGATTATACCCGACTCTGGGAAAGATCTCATATTGAAGTGATTGCTGAAGCCTGTATCTGACTACCGCCATTTAAAAAAAAAATCCTTAAGTGAAATAAAATCGTCTGAAGGCAGCAGAAATAAATAAAATAAATTATAAAATGTTGTGTCATCGTAGTCGAACAGTTAAGTATCCGCCATAGATTTTTATTTATTTTTTCCTTTCATCATGGGTGTCTTTATTACTGTCGTTGGTTCTGTAAAAAAAGACGGAAGTAAATGCATGTAAGAGACGCCAATTTCAGTGTCTGTAAGAGAAGTTATACGTGTTAATTCTGTCACAAAACCCCGAAATAACTGCCTGTCAGAGGAGCCACACTAATTCTGTAACAAAAGCCGTGAAATGAGTATCTGTAGGAGCGACTAGACTCGTTAATTGATGCAGTGAGTCATATTACCAGAAATCCTCATCAGATACCATGGGCATCATTAGTTGCCTCTCTCTCTCTCTCTCTCTCTCTCTCTCTCTCTCTCTCTCTCTCTCTCACTCACTGAATTTAGCACTGGACTTGTTATATTTATGCGTTTAAGTATTATTTTCTTCCTGCGTTAGCTCCTAATAACATCACTAACTTTAATTTTACCTCGTTTTCACATCCATTTTAATTTCCGTGCGTTACCAGAACTTCGAAAATCACATCTCGCAAGCAGATAAATTCTCAGGTGAGGTTGGTAGTGAATGTGTATCCCGCTTCCGCTCACCTGTTACCTGGCCTTCGCTAATGAGTCTGCCGTGAACATCGACCTGTGCTCCCTTGCCGAATGAATTTACTCCAGTTTCGCATTCTGGGGTGTTTGGAAAGCATAGCGGTTGTGGTGGGTGGTGAGGTGGGTGGATGATTATCTGGGTGGATGGTGAGCTGGTTGGATATTGAGGTGGGTGGCTGGTGAGTTGGATGAATGGTGAAGTGGTTGGATGGTGAACTGGGTGGATGGTGAGTTGAGTGGATGGTGAGGTGGGTGAATGGTAATGTGGGTGGATGATGAGCTGGGTGGATGGGGAGCTCAGTGGATGGTGAGGTGGATGGATGAGGAGCTGGGTGGATGGTGAGGTGGATGAATGGTGAGCTGGTTGGATGGGGAGCTGGGTGGATGAGGAGGTGGTTGGATGGTGAGCTGGGTGGATGGGAAGCTGTGTGGATGGTTGGTGTCTATACTCTGTTTACCTAAATTCGACCTAAAATTGCATGCTTTTCATTTTGAAGGGTTCCCAGTCACTAGAAATTAACACGAGAATTTGTTCCTAGTCACGATGAAGTGCTGTAAGGACCAAGTTTATGAAAAAAAGAAAAGAAAAGAAAGGTTATAAGCCAACTAAAATTTACTCATTCTTGACCAGTTTAAGTTGCTTCAGAAATGTTTTGAAGATGATGTTGGAGTGTGCTTTCCTGAAAATATGTGAACTGTACATGACTTTATTGTCGTGATGATATGTGACTCTCGTGATCTGTGCCGCCTTGATTAGGACATGTGGAATCTCCTGGTCCAAATTACCTGGGATTTACTGACCTCTCCTACCTGATGGTCACCTGGCACGTCATTAAGGTCCACTACTACCTGGATACTGATATACGGACTCTCTCGGACTGTGCTTTTGTTGCCAGTGTTATGTGGACTCTACTGGACTCACTTTTCTGTCTATCCTGTCTGGTGCTCACTCGGTGCTCATTAAAGCTCCCTTTTTCCCGCATTCACGTCAGTTAAGGAAGCTCCCTAACACCTTTTCCTTATCAATTTAGTTTTGCATACAGCTCATTAATAACCTCTTCTGTATTATTTTTTTGCCTGCCATGTTGGTGTTAAAAAAAAAAAAAAAGATTATAAGAGAACAGTAAGACGTAGTATGGAAAATAAATCGCTAAAGAAAATGTATTAGGGAACTTTAATAACAGACAAGAATACGGGTCTTTGGCCCGTATTCTAATCTGATAAGGAGGCTTCCAAACATTTCTTCCCAAGCGATTTATTTTTGAATGTAATTGGTTGATCTAATTTTGTACGTTATTTATGCGGAGTGTGACAGTGTTTGAAGGATTTGTATGACAGAATAAGGTAGTAAGGTGTAATAAAGCAAATTAAATCTCCTTAACCGACTGGAATGCTGGTCTTTGTGTAGTGGTGGGGGGCTGAGGTCCCATCCAGTCTTGTGAGGGTAATGTGGCGTTGTCATGCCAGGGGGGCCGCCACGCATGCTGCCCAACAATTACACTGACCAATTAACCACGCGAGCGCATTATATTGTCTACCTTCACTATCAATGTCTGTTACTTTTCTGTGAGGGGTGAATGGTTATAATTTCTCTTAGTAAGACCTTAACCTCTTTCCTTACATTGACGCCTAACTAAAACTATCCTATCCTAACCTAACCTAACCTAACCTAACCTAACCTAACCTAACTCCCTCCCCAGTGATGACAGCGTGGGTGTCGCGTGAAGAACTACCTGGACTGGCAAGTCATTTGGCCATTGATTTCCCTGGCTGCTCTGTACTACTGTCTTTTTGTATTCCTGTCTCTGTACTTCCGTCTCTTTGTACTCTCTCTCTGTACACCGTCTGTGCACTTGTCTTTTTGTACTCCCATCTCTGCAATCCTTTCAGAGTATCGAGAGAGGAGTAGGCAGCGAAAACAAAGCTCTTACCAGGTGTTAGGTGATGGGAAATTTATATTTGCTCTCCCATGTAACTGCAGTCTTATAATGAGGTAAACAGTATTGAACAGCTGCCATTTTGTAATTATATTCAGAGTTTATTTAGCTTGTAGTTCTGTTTAGTTCATCGTCCGTCTCCCTTCCTTCTTCTTCCATCTCCCCTCCCTCTTCCTCCGTCACACCTCCCATTTTCTCCATCTCTCCTCCCTCCTCTTGCATATCCTCTCCCTTCCTCCATCTCCTTTCCCTCCTCCTCCATCTCCCCTCTCTTCCTTCATCTTCTTCCTTCCCTCTTCTTCCATCTCTCCATCCTCATTCCTCCATCTTCCCCCTCTTCCTATCCTCATTCCCACCTCTTCCCCCATCCTCCCTCTCTGCCTCCATCTTCCCTTTCTTCTTTCATCACCTCCCTCTTTCTCCATTTTCTCTCCCTCCTCCATCCCCTCTCTCTTCCTTCCCTCCTTCTTCCTCCCTCTCCCCTTCCTCCCTCTCCCCTTCCTCTCCGTCCTTCCGCCTTTGACCCCCTCATATGTACACAGACCAGAAGAATGGGGAGTTATAAGCTTGTTTACTTCTGCCAAGCCTATATTTTCAGAAGTTAAAAGTCAGTGTTTTATTCTTTAGTGTGTGCGTGTCTAAAAACCATATTTCCTTTCGTACAGGAGGCTTCGTTGCGCCTGTTCTATAGCGATTTATTTTACGTGGAACATTTTTAACACTCCACACACCTCTACTCACTGTCAGCGGAATGAAACCGTCTGGAACTAACTGGAATTCAATATTATACTCAGTTCACTTCGCCCTGGCTTAAGATTACCGTCTCTCCATCTTGCATGTTGGGTCATAGCAATAAATTAAACTAGAATATGATGCTAGCCACAAGGAAGTATTAGAGAAAGGATGTAGAGCCACAATATTGTCTTTTGTCTGCCACTGAGCTTCGTGAAATAAGCTGCAAAAAGGTGAAAAATTGGGCCAGGTTAAAGTGAATGAAACTAGTGTTGTCCAGGGTGAGTGCACTAGCCAGTTAACCAGCTAATTCCCCAGACAGACTGGAAAAAAGATGGGGAGAATCGACCCCGAGATCTCCTGGTCTCGAGCTAAATGTGCTAACCATAAAACCAACAGATCCCCATGATAGATAGATAGATAGACAGATAGCTATAGACAGACAGATGGGCAGGTAGGTAGAATAGTTGATAGACAGACAGATAGGTAGACAGACATCGATCATTGAACAGATGAATAGAAATACAGATTCAGAAGACAGACAGAGGAACGGAGTAAAAAAAAAAAAATCAGTAAAACTCGACCTCGCGATCTCCCACGTCCGAAATGGGTGTCCTAACCAACACACCCCACCCAGATAGACCGGAAAAAGAGAGGAAAGGTGAACCACGCTCCCCCCCTCACAGACCCAAGCCTCTGTTTCCCCTGACGTTTGTGGCAACTAAAAGATATTGACAACGAGCTCGCCCTTTCCTCTCTCTGTGATCTTTTTGCGGTGCGTGAGAGGGAGGATGTGGGTGTTTCTGGTGTTTTATTGTGTGTTTTTTTTCTGTGTGTGTGGAGGGTTTGTTTGTGAGGATGGGTGGGTAGGGTGTGGGAATAGGTATGACTGTGGGTGTGTGTAGGGGAGGGTGTTTGTGTGTGTGGAGGGGTTGGAAGGGAGTTTGTGTGGGGTTTTAGTGTCTATCTGTTTTTCTTGTATGTGTGGGGGGGGTAGGGGGGACGACATTTTTCTTTTGTTGTCGTTCCTGCTGCTACCAGACAGTGTTTATATTTTATTTTAGGGAAACCTCTTGTAGTAAATCGATTAATGAAGGCCCATTTTAACCTCACTAGTTCGACACGCCTCTCCAAAGCTAACTAAAATGACCCCATCCTAGAAAATAACTTGAACCTCTGGCTGTAGCGGACGAACCTAAAAATATCATTCAGTCTAACATCATTTCCATTAACTGAGCCTAGATAAAAGGTAGAGTCATCAGCTTAACATATCTGTGGCAGGAACGCAGACAAGTATATTATTCACGTTAACATTTAGCTGTATTCTTTAGCTTCTATGAAATCCTAGCAGAGGAAGGGTTTTTGATTTTCTGTGTGTGTGTGTGTGTGTGTGTGTGTGTGTGTGTGTGTGTGTGTGTGTGTGTGTGTGTGTGTGTGTGTGTGTGTGTGTGTGTATATTTGCTTGGTATGTGAGGATTTCAGTTTATGTGTGTGTTTTAAATATATGTGCGTGTCTGTGGGTGGATGTGAGAGAGAGAGAGAGAGAGAGAGAGAGAGAGAGAGCATAGAAACTGTTGTGGAAAAACACTGCAACGGTGGTGGGGCGAGCCAGGGCGCTGTGTGGTTTCTGTCCATTAACTGCAGTAATGGCCGCCTGCTTTTAACCAGTTCAAGCTCTGAAAATATTCTAAGTATTCCCTTTATTCTCTCTGTTAATTTCAGAAACGCGCCAAAGCAAAATTAAACTATTTGGAGAAGCGAAGAAAACTGGGACCATTTGAAAAGAGTGAGGCCGTGGTGCGTTTATGGTCTTATAAATCCTTGGTCTTTGATAAGAGAATGAGAAAGACTGCAAATAGCTTGCCATAAATGAATAACAGATAGATAAATAGATTGATAGGTAGATAGATGTTAATAGATGTATACATGTATAATATATGCTACAGTTTGGAGCGTTCTTGTGCTAATATTATTTTCGGCAGTGTATTTCGGAACTAAGCCAAACTCAACAGTTAAATAAATAGTTGTTTGGTCTTTTACAGGTTGACGTTTGATGAAATTGAATATCAGCGACATACATAGAGCTGATACACAAGAGCATAGTCAGTACAATTTGAATATCAGTAAAACAGTTTAAAAGATCTTTCACAGTACACAACAACTATTCGTAAAAATACCAGTCTTAAATATAAACAACTCAGGCATGTATTCAGTATGAACGGTGTGTATTATTGCTGAAATGTTGGCATGTGAAGGTGTTTTGCCATCTGTTGCGCGTAGGACTGATAGTTCTCGGGAGCCATAATCCTGCCCAGAGGCGAATATATAAAAAGAAATGACTCACACGCATCATCGTAACTACAGACCTCCATTGCTCTTTCGTCCTTCGTCGTCACGGGGAATTTTCGATTGTGGGTACCTCATTTCCTCCTGTGATGAATTCCAGTGCAGAGGAACACATTCGAGTATATAAGGACAGTTCTATACACACATACACACACACACACACACACACGCACACACACTTATAAAGTAATATGTCTGTATCTCGTTGACAAACATGGAGTTACAAAAGTGTGTGAGGTAATGGCCACTCGCCTTCTGGCCCGGGTCTCAGCCGCGTCAGTACGCCAGCACGACCCTCAGTCAGGCTTATGTTGCGTGTAATGTGCATAAAGGCTCCTCCAGGCGGCACAGGAAGGACATGTGGTGTGGCAGGGTAAGGCAGGGGTGTGGGTGGTAGGGCAGGGTTGGAGGTGGCAGGGGAGGGGTGGCAAGGCAGAGGGCACAAAGAAGGATAGTAAATCAGCGTGTAGGAAGGCGGGACAAGGGAAGAATTAAGTATCAAAAGACAGGAAGGGGAGGGGAATCAAAAGACGGGAAGGCCAGCAAAGGATCAAAAGGCGTGGACACTGGAGGCGCTCAATACACTCCGCTACCAAGAGTCCCAGCCCTCTGCCTCACCCTTTTGCCGTACCCCTGCCTCTCCCTGCCTGTCCTACCACCCTACCTGCCCTGCCACCCTGCCTCCTAACCCCTGCCGTACACAAAGTCCCTGCGCCTGCCTTCCCTCTCCTGCCTTGCGATCCCGTCTGCTCTTGTCTCATGCTTCATCCTATAGCCAGTTAGTTGACCTCTTCCCCTGCCTTGCCACCCTGCCGGCTCCCTACATCCCCCTACCACTCTCTTCCCCTGTCACCGTGCTTACTTCTGCCACTTCGTACCCTTTCATCCCTTAACGCTCTACCATACCCTGTTGCCATGTCCCGTACCTCCCTTTCTGATGTCACCCTGTCTACTGACGCTTTGTATCCCTGCATCCCTATCTCCTTTGCCTTTCCGTGTCACCCTGTCTCTCTCACAGCTGTCGCTTTCGTATCCTCGCCCTCCCTACCTCCATACCATTCTACTCTCAGCCCTACCCAACTTACACCAGCTTCTTGTATTCCTCCATACCCCGGTCGTCTTATCTTTCCCTGTCACCCTGTCCCTGAGCTTATTTCCCACCTACTCCTGCCCTCGGTATCCCTGCATCCCTTGTCTCCCTGCTATCTTGCTCCCTGCACTGCCCTATCTACAAGTGCCCTTCACTCCTTCCATCCCCTGCCACCCTGACCTTCCCTGTCACCCTGTTCCTTCCCTACTTTCTTTTTGTTTTTGTTTTCCCCTGTTTCGTGCCACCCTGCCCGTACCCTATTTACGTATCGTCATTGCATCCCTGTATTTCCTACCACCCTCTCTGTGTCCTCCCTTCCTCCCCATTAACGCACCTTCCTCTCCTTACTTCACCTGCCATTTCCCAACCACCTTTCCTGTCTCTACTTCCCTCTGCCATTCTCTCGTTACCCAGCTCCCCTGCCACCTTTCATGTCCCTACTTCGCCCTCGTCGTTTCCCTGTCGCTGTTCCCCTGCCACCTCGCCACGCTAGGGGAGAACATCATTCGCGTGTCGGCAGTTCACCCAGACATCCGGCCAAATGAAAACAAGTGGAGTACGTCGCTTTCACCCCTGTTACTGCCGCCGTGCCCGCAGGAGACCAATTTGAGTCCTCTTTTTATTCCCCACTATATTTCCACGAAGGGACCCGCAACAACACAGTGAAAGGACAAGGGAGTGTGCAGTGGGGCAGGGAGGTGTGTGTGAATGTGGAGTGGGGCGAGGTGGTTGTGTGTTTGGTGCGTCAAGAAAAAGATGTTGTGAGGATTAGAGGGAAGAAGAAAAACGAAATAGAGGAAAGGTACAGTAGAGTCCCAGACGATTTTGTTATAAAAAAAAAAAAAAAAAGCGAGAGTGGTGAGGTGGAGCGTGGGGGCGAGTGTTGGAGTGTGCGTTGGTGTGTCAGGAAAAAGATTTTGTGAGAATTAGAGGTAGTGCAGAAAAGAACTTCGCGGAAATAATAAATGTAGGTTCAGAGACATTTTAATTCTGGTACGAAAAACCTGCCTTATATAATGTTGTGGGTGAGAATATTTCCATTTAACGTCAGATTATTATATTCACCTAAAAAGAGCCCACTGCATCGAAAAGGGGTGAAAGAAGTGAAAGAACAAGAGAGTAAGGAAGTAGAACTGGATGGTTAAAGTAATGGCTGTGTGTTGGTCGAGAAAAGATTTTGTGAAGATTAGAGAGAAAAACGAGAGAAAAAAAAATGAATGGAAGACCTGTTACCCACATACAGAAAAATTTGTTACTTCGAGAATGTTTTTTTTTATGTGTAATTCTTCCCTTCAAACAAATAATGGCACTGCAAAATCAAAATCAAAATCAAAATGAAGAAGTTGGCGAAAAGAGAAAATTTGATCACTGTGGAATGAATACTCGCTGGCATAGGGTATTGCTTAGCTCCTGTTCCTTAGCGATTTACTTTTCCCATTACACATCATAAACTGTGCGAACCATGTCGATGTTAGACGAGAGAGAGAGAGAGAGAGAGAGAGAGAGAGAGAGAGAGAGAGAAATATTAACCCCTTTCACTCGAGGATGTACTGTATTTTTGTGTGTGTTATTCTTGCTGTTACTTGGATTTTTTTTTTCAGTCTGGAGGGCAGTGTAGTAAGGCAATCTGGTGTGACTGGTGTGACGGTATGACGTGAGCGTAGTGAGGTAGTGTGGTGAGAGGGCAGTCAGTGCGTTGAGAGGACAGGTAGTGTGATGAGAGAGCATACAGTGTGGTGAGGCAGTGTGATGAGGTAGTTCGGTGACGCAGAGTAGTGTGAATGTGTGGTGAGGGGGTAGGCAGTGTGATAAGACAGTGTGGTGAGAGGATAGGCAGTGTGGTGAGAGGACAGGCAGTGTGGTGAGAGGGCAGGCAGTGTGGTGAAAGGACAGGTGAGGCGGTGTGGTGAGGGCAGGCAGAGATGCAGGACCCCTCGAGGCCAGTAATGGTGCTGACATAAGGTGCGTCTAGGCCATCAACAGACTATTCCTCAGTGCAGGGTTTGCTTACTGCCAGCTCGGTACACACGCTGCCTTGCCCTCACTCTACATCTATGTCTAGCTCTGTTTCTGTATACTCTCTGCCTCTGATTCTGCGTCCTTCTCCGGCTATGTGTCTGTGTAAACTCTATCTCTGCCTCTGACTCCAGCTCTTTCTGTATACACTTATCGTCCGTGTCTGTATGCACTGCCTTTGATCTGTCTGTACACACTGCCTTTGGCCCGGTATACACTGCCTCTGACGTTGGCTTTCTATCTGTATACACGCCAACGAGCTGACGGTCCAGAGAGAGAGAGAGAGAGAGAGAGAGAGAGAGAGAGAGAGAGAGAGAATGATTGCAACAAGCACTTTCCATCCCTGCTGTGAGAAAGAGAAACAATTTTTGCAAGAACGTGCTGATCTTTTAATGTAACCACTCTAAGATGCAGGCGACATATAAAAAGCAAAGAGAGAGAGAGAGAGATTTCGAGTTTCTGCTGGCCTTGAGAGAGAGAGAGAGAGAGAGAGGCAGACAGACAGACAGACAGAGACTGGGAAAGACACAGAAAACAAGAAAGCGTTTGTTTCCCTTCACCCTTTTCTCTGCCACACTGCATGATTTGTGGCTCCGCTCGGGCAGTTCCCACCCTTAAATCAGTTCACAGGCCACAGTACTGTCTGGCATCACTGGGTTGTGTCCTGTGCATATTTCATCAGTCTGAATTATTTATATGCTCTGAAGTCTATTTTTGTAGGTGGGAATGTGCGGCTAGGGAGATGGTGGTGGTTAGTTGTGGTGGTGGTGGTGATGATGATGATGATGATGATGGTGAACGATAATTTCCTAAGCAGGGGACAGTGTAAACATAGAAGTGTACAGTAACCATTTCTTATTACAACACGAACGTTTTTTTTTAATGTATTGCCGTGATACTAGTATGCGATATTTTCTTTTCCCTTTTTTTAACCGATTTAATCAGTGGGTAAAGTAGAAAATATAACAGAATCGTGTACAGTACTTTATGGCAGTATTTTGCTGTGTTCTGTTACCGACATCTATAATTATTGTCCTGTATTTAAAAACGTGTTCTATTATTGACTTCTGTATTTATCATCCTGTATTTAAAAACTCTCCTTACCTTGATAGGCTATAGGATTGCTTGTACTGCATGTATATATATTTTTATTTTCACACATACAAGACACTTCTCAGTCAAGTTAGTGAATATTAGAGCGACGGAATACGAAAATTAAAACGATTCTTGATAATATTTAACTCTTATGGAGGCCTGTTTATCATCAGTATTGATCAGGATGCTTTAATACGTACGCTCACAATTCAACAGGAAGAAAACATGGAAAGAAAGCAGTGCGTGATACTGTACGCTTTTCATTCTAACTTGGCCTAAAATTGCCGTCTCTTCATCTTGAATGCTGAGCTATAACAGTAGATTAACACTAGAATACGATGCTAGTCACTGAGGAGCGCCACGGAAAGCATGTAGAGTTATAGCACAGTCCTTTTCAGCCAGTGTTCTACGTGGAATAAGTTGCAAAAGGACGAAAACCTTGGCTAAGTTAAGTTGAAAGGAGTATAGTTAGCTGTTATGGAGAATTGTTCATCGTATAGATTGGTGATGATCCTTTATAATTACATTAGCAGGTCACCAGGACACAGGTACAAGTCCTGTGTCGTGCGGGGACCAGAAAGTGTCATCCAGTGGTCGGCGTGACGGGGCTTGTGGGCAGGATTGATGGGGTATAATCACCAGGCGAAGTGACGTAGTGTTCTCTTCTGTCTTTTATTATGTCGTAAAGTTGGTGTCATTTATAGGTGTGTATTAATGTCATCTATGTTTTATTATATCATAGGGTTATCGGGATTTACGTGTATTGATTTGTCTGCTTGTTACTTGTCATAATTGCCCACAGCCTGCAGCGGTTACCTGAGAGTCATTCGTGCTAAAACTATAGAAGAACACCATGGGTCATGCTCTCAGGAGACTTGGATATTTATTGCAAAAATATCAATATTATATTAATGTGCTGGAAGCAGAAAAAACGTGCCAAGAAAGAGGTGATACAGAGCATTCTTAATCGAGGGAAATACGAGTCATGGTGATCTGGTCTCGGTGTGGGGCCTCTTCACTCACGCACCTGTCAGACCCGGTACACACCTTGCGGCATCTGCGTACAAGGCGTGGAGTTCTCGTACCGCGTTCTGATGTGTGGCGGGACTCTTTTTGCCTACAGTGTCAGATATAGATAGGTGGTGATGATGTGACAGTTGTAAGAAGGCTGGGTACCGTGTTTCATCGATTTAGTAAGTTCTGTGCTGTGTAATAGAAGGGCAGATCTCAGGCTGCCGTGGGTTATATTCGCAGGCTGAGTTCACAAAATGTTTACTTGGTTCGTGAGTACCCGGCACCAGTCACAGCCATTCCTAGCTCAGTTGCAGGTTGTTGTTCCCATGTGAGGAGGCTACTGGAGAGTATATCACGCCCGTCACTCCCAGACACCAGCCATAACGAGCCCTGACACAAAGGCAGATGCAAGACTTGGGGCGGTACTCCCTTGCGGATAGGAAGCTTACTAACACCTCTTCCTTACCGGTTTATTTCTGATTCTGCTCCATTAAAATATTCTTGTCATTCATGCAATCTGTGTCATTAAAAAGATTTAAGAAACAAAAAGGAGGATGTTGATGGGTAGTTTGGAAAATAAATCGTTAAGGAAGAGGTGTTGCGGAGGCTCCTTACCTTACGGGAATACGAGCCCAGGTGTTCATGGTGCAGTTTTAACCCCTTCTGTATGATGACGTATTTCTTAATACCTTTTGGTTTCTCCCGGCAGATTTATCTATCTTTATTGGGGATTTCGAATTGGAGAAGTTAAATACAGCCGTCATTAACTCGTACACTACAAGAGGTTTCTCCTAAGCTGGATGAAACGTTTCGAGGTAGCAAGAGTAAAAAATCAGTAAAATACGTCATAGAACTGAAGAGTTTACGAGTAGCTACAGGAAAGAATACCAACTTGAAGAATAATCGACGTACAGGCTTAAAGATGCCGATGATTTCTTTCGAGACGGTGTATTATAGTTTTAATTATCTTTCCTTGACACTAAGCAGACCTTTCCAGTATCAGTGCACACTCAGATACCCAAATTCTCGTTGGTTGAAGAAGCTCCCTTACACCTCTTCCTGAGCGATTGTTTGCTTATTACGCCTTACTCACCTCTTCTGTGTTACGTAAAATCTTCTAATATCGCCAGCCATACTCCGCATAAATAACGTACAGAAGAATATTAATCGTCCATATCTTAAAAAAAAAAAAAAAAAAAAAAAAGTTACTAAGGAAAAGGTGATAGGGAACTTCCTTAACCCACGAGAGTAGCAACAGAGACTTAGGTAACCCTTAATTGAGAGAACGCCTCTGGCCGAGCATAAGAAAGTTCAGAGAAAAGAAGGAAACAAGCGCGTGAGGAAGAGAGGCATTAAGAAGTCGAGCGCAAAAATCAGATGCATTATCGTTGTAAAGCTCCAGTCACACAACAAATAAAATTGCCCAAAAATAAAATTAAAAGTATCTAAGAACTAGTACGATCTGCACAAGTAATAATATTTTAAAAGGAAGTAGTATTGAGTAAAGCAGCCGCACCAAGCTCTTCCCCCTGAGCAAGAAAGAAAAGAGGAAGGATAAAACAGGAAGGGGAGCAGCGCAAGACAGGAACGGCGAAGCACGGTGTGATATACGATCCAGCTTAGATTTAGGGCAGGGCAGGGCGGGATGGTGGCAGGATGGGATGGAGGCAGGGTTGTTTGGTGGGGGAGAGGACCATAAAGCCTCTTGGTATGATGGCGGTGGGAAGGGAGACCACTTGCTTCAACTACTAACATTTATAAAGAAGCAGCCGTTTTAATGTGGTCACTAGCTAAACTATCGAAGCGGAATATTGTGAACATGGTCGTAGAGAGGGACGCCTTCACACGGTGGCACTAATATAACCAGGCACGTAATATAAACTTTCCTCTGCACCCCCTTACGCCCAGAAAGAGAATGGGGGATTGAAGGAAAAAGATAATTTCGATCTGCGATCCACCGGGTTGACAGTCAGATGAACTTAGGGCCACAACATCAACAAGAAAATGTGAATGTCAGCTTGATAATAAAAAAAAATCTAAAAAATAAATGACAAGAAAAATACAAGCATCATAAGTTTCAAAGAAGTCTCCATGTTATTGAGAAAAGACAGCGACAGAGCAACCAAGAAAAAGTTTGGAGTAAAAAAAAGAGGGGGGGGGCTAAAAGAAAAACTCAGCCAGGATAAAAAGTGAGAGAGAGAGAGAGAGAGAGAGAGAGAGAGAGAGAGGCCCCACAGTCTTTCTCAGAGCCTCGTGGATAAGAAGGCAAGAGTGCATAAATCCGGCCATCCGTTGTGTTGGGGGCGCAGCTGAGACTCCCTTACCAGTGGATATGTGTTTCAGCTTCATGTAATAGGCGGATCAAGTGAGAAACCATCACGTATATCCACTACAATCCTCACATCACGGCCGCTTCCTTCACCCTCTGAGTCCTGGGATTTCTTATTTCATTCCTGCTGTCTTGATTTTATTCAGCGTAAGATCGACTTAGTGAAATTAATTAGACGTGTTAAGCATAGCATTAGTAAACCCCTTCAGTACGAGAGGTCCTTAGTAGTTGGATATTATGAAATGTTAGAAAGGAAGGGAATATAAATTGAATGACACCCAGATTCATTGGATTAATACCGCATCAGCCTTAAACAAGTTTCTCAAGGTGCCAACCACTTGTCCGTCCATCCATCCATCCATCCACACATACATACATATATACACACATACACAGCCATCCATCCATCCGTCCATCCACACACACATGCATACATACTCACAGACACAGCCATCCATCCATCCATCCATCCATCCGTCCATCCATCTACCCGTCATCCTATCCTTTATTGCCCCATCAGGAGTGTAGTGTCTCAGGGGCGTGCTATTCTCTTCAGTAATGTAAAGAGAGGATGGCACGGCATGTCTTCCTTGAGCGACGTAATGTGAGCAATAATCCTTAGCTTCCTTCTCACTTAAACCCATACGAACTTCATCCATTTAGGGCGTCTTAACCCACTGGAAAGTCAGGCGTTCGTGTGTTAGCTAAATGAGAGGGAGAGAGAGGGGGGAGGGGGAGCTTGTGCGTGGCGTGTTCCAGTGTTTTGCAGCGAAGTGTTGACGCAGCGCTCTGGTCGCCCTCACACGCTGTTGTAGCATCACGAGTCAGCGATTTATTCTGCAGATAACACTTTAGTTTTCTCTTGTACCTTACATTGTTTTATTATCGACATAGCGTGCTTCAAAATCACACTAGAGAATATTCAGGTGTATTGCATGGAATGAATCGCTATGAAAAGAGTGTTACGAAGCTAACAACGCCACTCAGAATATAGGCCTAAGTGAAGTGTAGTCTCAAGTTTATTTCATCAGTCCAAGTATTTTTTGTCTTGATTCATGATTTTTATTAAACTTGGGAGCGAATTTTTGACCTAGAGGTGTTCGATACAGCGTCACAAACTTCTTCTAAGCTGAATAAAATCGTCTGAGGAGAGCAAGAATGAAATATACGTCATCGGGTTGAATGGGTTAAAGATAGTCAGGGCTGATTTAAATAAGTGACTCGTACGGTATTAAGTCCGCATTCTCTCTCTCTCTCTCTCTCTCTCTGCATTTAAAGTAACAAATATATGGACAAAATCGAAGAAAATTCAAAACAACAGAAATCAAGAAAATTATACATACATTTTCTAAAACTTCAAGGGGTAACTCAGATAAATGGACGAGAGGGAAGGCTCCTGGCACAGCTGCAAGCTTATAATGTGTTAGCATTGGACGGTAGGGAGGGAGTGATATTGGCCTGTTAAGAGAGAGAGAGAGAGAGAGAGAGAGAGGGGGGGGGGGAATATTAAATAGAGCTGCACAAATACACAGAGCACACAGACCTTGAGTTCCTGCAAGCTTTTAGAATGTTAGATAGTATGATTGTTTTGGACAAGGGAAAGGGAGTGATACTGGTCTCTTACTGTATGTCGGAGAGAGAGAGAGAGAGAGAGAGAGAGAGGTGGGTTCTATGTAAGGGTGGAGGTGGGAGCAGTTAATGAGACAAGGCAGCACCCAGGGCAAAGGAACAGGGGCAACAAAATTAATTATCAGTACACTAACAAGGGTCCTGATAATGTGCATCTTATTACAGGACTTTTCGACATGATAAGTGTCTCATAATAAAGTTAAACCCCTAAAAATTCCCCACAGTGGTCTAGCTTCAAGTCTTCCCTTCGATTATTTATTTATTTATTTTTTTTTTTTACTGCTGCCACCAAAGGATATTATTCTACTCAGGACTGACCTCTAGTAGTGAAAGGATTATTGAAAGTTATATCAAACTCGTTTAGATCAAAAACTTTCTAGAGCTTAACAGGATCGTATAGTGGTAGCAATGACGGAATATGAAATACGTGGTTGGAGTGAATCTAAGAATCCCCAGGTGTCCCTGTATCTGAACACACGATCTCTACTTCACGTGTTTCATATCGAAGAGTCGCAGGCTGCCTCATTCAAGAGCCTTCTTCAATCATACTACCACATTGCTGATACGAATGGAAGATTTTTACCCACATTCTGTATTTCTGTATTTCACTCAGATAACGACAGTAGTGTACCTTTTATCTGCACATTTTTTTAACTGTGGTGAAGATTCAGTACATCTCGTACCACAGCCTAAACGTTTTGGCAGTTTTTTGTGTGTAAGTACAGTTTAGGGACTATCCATATCCAGATCCGTGGAAGGTATCGTGTGCTTGCAATGTCTGGGTCGTGAGAGGCCATGGACAGCGACTACAAACCAATGGACGCTTCTCCCTCTAGTGTGAGGGTTAGTGGGAAGCAACTATAGACCACTGGAAGCTGCTCTGTGGTATGTAGAAGGCGGTAGACAGCAACCACAGACCAATGAACGCTGCTGTCTAGGGTGTGAGGATGAGTGAAATGCAGTTGCAGACCACTGGAAGCTGCCGTGTGCCCGTAATATCTGGGATGTGTGGGATAATTGAAAGGAACTCGGCCCAAAACAAACTGCTGCATGGAATATTTGGAATGGATGGGGGAATGGAAAGCAACCACAACCCACAGCAAGGCAGTATGTGCCTAGAATATATGTGATGTGAGGACTAGTGGAAAGCAACCGCAGATCCCTGGAATGTGCCGCTTGTCAGGAATATCAGGAATTTGCCATGGAATGGACAGCACCCAGACCCAGTGGACAGTGCTGGTGTGCCTAGAATTCCAGGAATGTATGTTGAAATGGAAAACAACCATATCCCTGGAAGTTGTCTTGTGCCTGGAATATTTGGAATGTGCCGGGGACTGGAAAGAGACCACGTCTCACTGGAAGCTGCTACCATGTGCCTGGAATATCTGGTGTGAGGGAATAGAAAACGTCCATATTCCTGGAAGCTGCTATTTGCCTGGAATATCTGGAATGTGCCGTGGAATGGAAAGCAACATCTCTGGAATCAGCAGTGCCTGGAATATCAGTAGTGTGCCGGGGATATCAAAGCGACAACATATCTGGAACTGGCTGTCATGTGCCTGGAATATCTAGAATCTGCGGGTGGAATGGAAGGCGACCACATCCCCAGAGGGTGCCATGTGCCTGGAATATCTGAAATCTGTGCGAGGGTAATGGAAAGCGACCACAGCTCTTCACCTGAGGCCCGACCCTCCTCAGTCTTGACACCCAGCGCCATTTAATGAACGAAAATCAATGTATCGATTGGAGTGATGGACACCAAACAAGGCAGGCCTCCCCGTGAACCCGCTGACGGAGCAATGAGAGAGAGAGAGAGAGAGAGAGAGAGAGAGAGAGAGGGGGAGGGAGAGAGAGCAGAATACATATATGTTTTTCTGGAGGTAAGCTATGCGTGAGATTGCATTTTTACACTCATAGCTCCATTCACACAGCTACCAGTCCCATTAAAATAAACTGTCTTAATTATCAAAATCTGTTATGCTGAAACTGTATAAATATTGCTTGTTCGTTCTTTTATCTTCCCTCATAACGACACCATAAAGTTAAATAAACAAAGTAGAACGAATGTCAGTGAAAATATTGTTTCTGATGACTCACTTTTATGTAACTTGTTTATGACGAAATAATTATGATCCTTTCCGAAGACTTCCCCTGATGGCTGACCCTTCGTTTGCTCGTGCGGTGAACTGTTCAGATGTATATAGATAGATAAATAGGTAGATAGATAGATAGGTAGGGAGGTAGGTAGATAGATGGATTGATAGAAAAGTAAATAGATAGATATATAGATGTAAATATTCGTCAGTTCATTATACTTTATATCCACATAACACATAGAGCTAAGGTTCCATTACTGACAATGAGTGAATGAAGTTAAGAGCAAAACCCGTTTCCCGGCGGCCATTTTATCGAAAGGTTGTGAGTATTAGATGTCGCCAGCCTGCATGCCACACCTCGGAGCGTACAGCAGGGAGACAAACCAAACACATTCTACTCCTATTACAGGCAAATAAATGAAAAAAATAAAAATAAATAAATAATTCCGAATTGGGGGTCTGCCTTTCCATTCGGTCCTTCAATTATGGCTTTGGAGATATCGCAACACCTCTTCCTCAGCGACTTATTCCATATAATTGCCCCTTAGTATTCTCATTTTTTCTTCATGCAAATCATATCTATGTTCAATCGGTAATATGCAATAGAATGTTTTAATATCCAGAATTAATCACTATGAAAGAGGTGCTACGGAACCTTCCATCCCAACTTCACTATGTCTTTGAATAAGCTCCCCCTGCTGACCCCTTACAAGTGGATATATATATATATATATATATATATATATATATATATATATATATATATATATATATATATATATATATATATAATTCTGACAGCACCACTTGATATTTTTTTTTAGCGATTTTGAAAAATGAGTGTAAGGAAATGGAAAAAAAAATTGCATCATATACTATCGCTAAATTATTGTACAGGAATTTTAACTCAAAAATATAGGAGTAAATGACGAACTTCCATCAGTGTGATAAAATACCGGTATGTCCTGTGTGTGTGTGTGTGTGTGTGTGTGTGTGTGTGTGTGTGTGTGTGTGTGTGTGTGTGTTAATCATACAGAAAAAGCTCTATGGAAAAAGCTAAATATTTTCCTGCACAGAATTGCCAAACACTAAGAAATTTATAGAAGAATGTCGTTCAGGTTTAAATCAATGGTGTGTATGTGGAACGATGCTTAGTTTGTCGACTGTATGGCTGAAGGATTTCTCTCTCTCTCTCTCTCTCTCTCTCTCTCTCTCTCTCTCTCTCTCTGTCCCTCCCTTTCTCTCTTTGTTGCCATTGTTTGATTGTTTGTTGACCTTTCAGTGTCCATCAGTGTGACGTGACCTGGTTTATGGAATGTCCTGGTGCTGTGTGTGTGTGTGTGTGTGTGTATGTGTGTGTTTCCTTGTGTGTGTGTGTGTGTGTGTGTGTGTGTGTGTGTGTGTGTGTGTGTGTGTGTGTGTGTGTGTGTGTGTGTTCTGATGTGACGTGTCCTGGTGTATGTGCCCTGGTGTCTTCATGTGTCTGGTATGTCTTGGTATGATGTTCCTTGGTGTGATGAGTCCTGATACATTCTTTTGAGGAATGTGACTCTCCCGTAACATTTGCAGATGGGCGTCACACTCTCTTCTTAGTTTCTCAAGTGGTCGTGCTGGGTTACAGAGCGTTACAGCGTCTTGAGCATTTCCACCCCCCATCCTCTTCCTTGACTGGGCTCCAGGAAATCGCTCTCGTGTTTGCTTATCCATTGCTAGGTTGGCGAGGCTGTTGTTTGTGCAGCTTGAGATAGGCCGAGGAGAGGATGTGTGTTTGTTTACTATTGCTTATGACTGACTGTTCATGTTTGCTGTTTACTGACCTGTTTACTGACTGCTTTGATGATTCTCTTTCTCTTCAGTAAGTTTCTGTTTGCTGTCTGTTTAGTGCCTGCTTCTGCTTAATTAGTGTCTTGTTTACTTGCTTTTTACTGACTCTCTGTGTACTGACTGATTCTGCTTACCGTCCTCATGGTATCAGGGAAGGAGTTAGAGCAAGTCAGGAAGCGTACAGGCACATGTAATGCCTCAATGGAAAAGTCTGGATTGGTCGTTTGAGATGTTTGGGGATGTCAAGGATCAGGGAAGACTGGAATATGTAAGAGGGGACATCATGCCTCAGTGGATTTGCCAAGGTCGATCGCTGGATAGGTTAGGGTAGGTCAAGGAGAAAAGATGGAGTATAAAGATTCGGGGGCATATCAATAAGCGGATCACCATAAATCATGCCTCGCTGATGGGGTAAGAATTGGTCGCCGGAGAGGTTAGGGTAGGTCAAGGAGAGTGGATGGGCATAAAGATTCAGGGCAGATCTATGAGCGTATTAGCACAAATCATGCCTCGGTGGGAGAGTCATGATCGGTCGCTGGAGATGTTAAGGTAGGTCAAGGAAGGGATAGACACAAAAATTCATCATTGAGGGCAGGTCGGAAAGTTATAAAGGGAAGAGTCATGTCATGCTGGCAGGCAGGTTCAGGACAGATTGCTGAGAGATTAGGGCAGGTCAAGATACAGATGGACACAATAACTCAGCCCCCACTAGAAGGGTCAAGGAAAATTAGTGAGTTTAGGGGAACGAAGAAAGTTATACTTCTCTGAAAGGGTCAGAAACGGACGCTGGAGAGATTAAGGTAGGTCAGTGAATAGATAGGCATAATAAGTAAACTACACAGAACTCGGGTCAAGACAGGTCAACAAAAAAATGGGAATAAGTCGGCTCACTGGAAGAAGGGCGAGTGTACGTCAGGAGGAGCGTGGTTATAAATCAGCATGCACTTCCAGGAGCCACCATCACTTACTAGGAAATTGAAATAGTGTCAGAGGGCGGTAGGGCCTGTGTCGCCGGCAGTGCATCAGCAGCTGGCACTGTAATAAGAATATATATTGGTGGCGCGACCCTCTGCACGCGAGAGTCCACGCACGAACAGCCCCCTCTTTCCCCCTTATTTACTGAACTCATTCCACTCCTTTTGAACATCATTCCACTCCTTTATTAGACTCATTCCTCTTCCTTATTGAGCTCATTCCAGTCATTTTAAAATAATTCCACTCCTTTGTTAAACTCATCGAAGGGGGCTGGTTAAACTCCCTTCCCTCTTCCTTTCATGCCTCTGTATCCTCCTCCGTATTGCGTCTTTTATTCGATCGTATAAATGAATCTCTTCCCCCCTGCCCTCTTTTTCGTTCCTCTGTCATCCCCTCGTGTGATCCATCATGCAGATTTTTCCTCCCCTTGTCCTTATTCCACCTGCTCTCTCATCTTAACCCGTTATCCCAAACCTTTAATTTTCAGAGATCCTTTTTCCAGGTTCTGTTTCCTTTCCATCCTTGACCCCACCAGCAAATTTATCCTATGCCCATATCTCCTCCTCTTTCTTCAGTTTCCCTACCTTTTCATCTCAGCACTTTATTCCAGACCCTATTAGTTCTCAGTCTTTTTTTTTTAAATCCAATTGTTGTTGTTGTTGTTTTTTTGGGGGGCATAAGTTTACCTTCTCTTTGTCCTTGAAACACTGACTCAGATCTTCTCTTCTGTTTTCGTCATGTTAAGATGTTTTTACTATCATGCAGTTTTATAAAGCTTCGGAGAGTCTCTATATATGCGTTATTCAACACCTCACCACCAGACGCATCGAAACTATAAATAAATAAATGAATAAATAAGTTAGTTAATTTAAAGTGAATAAAAAAACAAAAGTCTTCTGTATGCAGCAAGATCAAAACAGAATTCCTCCAATTAAGTAAATAAATAAATAAATAAATAATTAGTGTATAACGAAAAATGAAAGTTTCGTGTATGTAACAAAACAGAAATAAAAGGAACGTCTGCACACTGAAGGGTTGAGAAAAAGAAAGAACTTAGTTACCCCTGTTTTCCTTACAACACTCGGGGCTTTCTCCTAAATTTCTCCATCCTTTTCCTGCATGTTTTTCTCTCGCCTCCTCCTCCTCCTCCTCTCTCTCTCTCTCTCTCTCTCTCTCTCTCTCTCTCTCTCTCTCTCTCTCTCTCTCTCTCTCTCTCTCTCTCTCTCTCTCTCATCTTAACAACTCTTCCTCCCCTCTTTTCCTCTATCGTGTATGACCCTTCTTCTCCCTCCTCTTACTCCTCCTCCTCTCTTATCTTTCTTATTCAGGCTTTATCTCCTTTCTTCCCCTGCCTCTCTCGTCCTCTTAACCACTTTCCCTCCCCTCTCCTCCTCCGCCTCCTCTTCTTCCCCTTAGTCCTCATGTTCCTCTCCTCTTTATTAAAGTTTGCTCTCCTACTGCTCTCCTCCTTTCCCTTTCATCCTGACAGCCCTCCCTCTCCTAGGCTAAACTCTTCCTTTTCCTCCTCTCCCCTCTTTTCCACCTCCTCCTCCTGTCCTCTAATTTCCTCTACTCCTCCCCTCTTCTCCCCTTTTCCCCTCCTCCTCCTCCGCCTCCTTCTCTCCTCTCTTTTCCTCCTTCTCCTCCTCCTCCTGTCCTCTAATTTCCTTCTCTCCTCTCCACTTCTTTCTTCCTCCTCCTCTCCCCTCTTGCCCTTCTCCTCTCCTCCCCTTTCCTCCTCATCTCCTCGCCATTCAAGCTTTCTCTCCCACTTTTCTCATTTTGCCTTTCATCCTCCTCCTGTCTGCCGCTGCTCGTCCATCACGTATGATTGCGTAACGAAGGAATCAGTTCCTCCACATCAGGAAGTTAATGCATTGTGAGGCCGTGAATTAGATCCAGTCACGCTCGCCCATCCGCTCTCTCTCTCTCTCTCTCTCTCTCTCTCTCTCTCTCTCTCTCTCTCTCTCTCTCTCTCTCTCTCTCTCTCTCTCTCTCTCTCTCTCTCTCTCTCTCTCTCTCTCTCTCTCTCTCTCTCTCCAGTATATATGTTCATCACTCTCAATATCAGATATAATTTTCTTAATCAGCAGACAACGACTGACAATTTCATCGTTTACTCTGGCTAACGCCACATGATATTTCGCGCCACAGGAAAACCTTCCTTGAATCATATGTTAAAAATTATCACTATTGCACGGAGTCGCAGACCTGGACTCGTGACACTATCCAAGAAGAACACAATCATGTCGTGTTCTGTGTGACCTGCTGCTCCTGTGTTAAGTAAAAAGTGAGGGACGAGGTCAGGGTAGGTGGGGTGTGGAGGGCTGAGATGTGGTGGTCAGGTTTGCTTACAAATTACCAGCGGTCGCACACGTAACCCGGACACTGACAAGAAACTATTACCATTACTACTCACTGCGGCTTTATTGTGTGACGGAAAGAGTGACGTAAAGCAGTGGTTGGTTGTGATATCCTACCGCAATACCACGTTCTTATGCTGACTTCAGATTGTTAAAGTGGGAGTGGGTTCAGGCGAGCAGCAGTTAATGAAGGCTTGGGCTGACTTAGGGCACGCTCATGAGGCGGTGTGGGTCTATAAGGGGAAGCTACTGACCCCCTTACCGAGCTAATACCAGCTGGTGTGGTGTGGTGGAGCAGTGTAGTGTAGTGTGGTGTTGTGTAGTGTTGAATAGTATCGTGTGAGATAGTGTAGTGTTGTGCAGGATAGTGTAGTGTAGTGTACGAGTAGTGCTGTGTGGTGTGATATGGTGGATGTGGTGTGGTGTGTAAGACCGTGAACCCCACTAAAGGATTAACTCCCAGGCAACTGAGCAGCTGCCTAAGTCTATAATAACTGTTAAGTAAATACAGCGTGCCTTCATTATGTGCGAAATATATTAACAGCTCCAGGTATGTTCATTTTCTCCCCCAGGTAAAAATTGTATGCCACCCTTTCTCCTCTGTTTCCCCGAGAAGGTAGGTTTAATCGTGTTACCTTACTATTGGACCTTAAGTTAAGTCCTCTATAATTTTGCCTTTAATCTTAGCCTGACGAAGATCCCTAACTCCCTAAGCTTAGTTGAGGGCCAAGTATAGTGAAACTGGAGGGTCAGTGTGAGATGAAACCAAGGAGACTTAGTTCACTCTTGTAACTATCGCTCATTGAATAATATCACCTCACACTCGCCTTTCAGATATGTAATAATCATCATCATCAACCTCATTATCATCATCACAGTTCATCATCATCATAATCCCACGTTGACCTAAAGATGGAATGAGGTAGGATCCAGAAACAAGGAAAGAAAGGGTACGGGAAGTGGGAGAAGTATCAACAGCAGGACCACGAAAATAGAGTCACATAATCATTCACACATCATTCAGGTCCCCGGAGTCGTGTCTCATGGTGCTCTGAGTGGGGTCCGGGGGGGGGCAGGTGTAATCCCAGGTGTGGCGGATGCATAGTGACAAGTTGATGAAGTGGATGGGAGAAAAAAAAAAAATACCCCCTTCCTCTCTCTCTCTCTCTCTCTCTCTCTCTCTCTCTCTCTCTCTCTCCGTACTTGAAGAGGATCCAAACCGGGCCGAAAATGTTGTCTATCTTCCCAATGAAAACATCTCCATTGTGTGTTTATTATTCCCCCACGAGAAAGCGTTATATTTTAGTTCATTTAATATTTCCAGACAACAGTCTGTCTGAAGATAAGCGCTATGCATTTCAGCATAGAGATACAGAGAACGTCAGCGTATTTCTGTCTTCTCTAGCACACACTTTATCCACGGTAGGTGCTGACGTGAAGTGCTGACGCGGGGACAGGGGATGCAGCCACTTGTGAGAGCCCTTCTTGACGAATTATCTGGCAGGGCGCAGCTGGCAAGGGGATAATGAGGTGCATGGTGAGTGCCCTTGTGGTGGGTGTAGGTGGTGGAGAGCAGTGTGTGTGTGTGTGTGTGTGTGTGTGTGTGTGTGTGTGTGTGTGTGTGTGTGTGTGTGTGTGTGTGTGTGTGCCCTGTGGATGCTCTTGTTGCAGAAGGTGGAGATCCTTTTATTGATGCAACGACGTCTGTTATATTTTCGCAACCTCGAAGCGATTTTATTCTGCTTAGGAGTTTCTTTTCGAGTATGAGGTGTTAGATGAAGACGCCTTATTTCAATTATTTTATTCAGCTTAGGAGGGACACTTGTAACAGGACCGGCTGTGTGTAGGCTTCTTGCACGTCTTCAGAGGCCCTTTCTTAAGCTTAGTAAAACCGTCTTGGGCACTAGCGAAGATAATAATGAGACGGGATCGTAGTGTAAGAGGTAATGATATCAGAGAGTAAAAGAAAATCAGTATCGTCCTGTAGTTGCTAGAATACAGCATCAGAATACGTCACCGTTTTGTAAGATTTAACCCTTGATGCTTTTGTAGGAGTTACCCTTCCTTTGGTTGGAGTTACCCCATGATCCCGGTGAAGTATTTCGTATTTAATTTTTTCTGTCACGAGACGTTTTTTACCCAGCTTGGGAAAACTCTCTAATGGCGAATACGTTCATTAAGAGATCAACCCCCCCCCCCCGCAGTTCGAAAAATTCCCCAAAATCTGGATAAAAATCGTCAGGAGAAAACAAGGATACAATATACGTCAGACAGAAGGGGCTTTGATGAGAGAAAGCGAAGCAGAAGGGGAACAGCGCCCCCCTTCAGGCATTAGGAGGGGAAACTAGGGATATTGGAAGCCAGGAATCCAGACAGGAGTTTCAAAGGGGAAGGGGAGGGGAAGGAAGGAAGGGGAGAGAGTTATATTGCAGGGGAGTTGGAAATAGGGGGTGAGGAAGAGAACAAATATTTACCGTGGAAAAAAATACGGGTATACACGAAAGGGGAAGGCCTCTGTGTTTGGCCCACTATGGAGAACAGATCTTGAACGAAATGTGGAGAGAATTTAGAGAGGTGAAGAAAAGGGAATGGAAGAAGGAGAGTAGAAAGAGACAAAGCATGGAGAGAAGCAAGGATAAGGAAGAGGGGAAGAGGAGAGAATGAATGGAGGAGGAGAGGGAAGGACAACAGGGAGGCACAAAAATGGTATCATATACAGGGAGAACAGGGTAAGAGGAATATGGAGGAAGGGAGAGCGTTATATTGGAAGGGAGATGGAAATAAAGGGTGAGGAAAGGAACAAATATTTACATCGAAAAAATTGCGAGTACTCGAAAAGGAAGAGGCTTGGGGTTTTGCCCATTGTGGAGGAAATTCTTGAACGTGTATGGAGAGAAGGCAGGTAGGTGGAGAGAAAGGGAATGTAGGGAGGAAAGTGTAGGGATATAAGGAGGTAGAAAGCAGGACTGAGAGGGAGGAGAAGGGAAGGATGCAGGGAAGTGCAGAGAGGGAAAGGGGGAAGCAAAGTGTAAGAGCAATAGGAAGTGAAAACCTTGAACCGGTGTGCGTGGCAAGGAAGTTGAGGAGATAAAGAGTGGAGGAGAAGGAGAGAAGAAATAAATAAGGAGGAAAGACGGAAGCAGAGCGGAGAGAGTTAATGGAGGGGTAAGGGAGAAGGAATGAGTAAGGGGGAGAGAAGAGGGCAGAGGAATGGAGGAGAGAAGGAATGGAGGAGGCGGAAAGAAGGAATGAGTAAGGGAAGAGAAGGAGGCAGAGGTGAGGTGAGGAGAGGGAATGGAGTAGTAAGTGAGAAATGAATACGGAGAGACTAAAATAGAGCGGAGGAGAGAGGGAATGGAGAGGGTAAGAGCAAAGCCAAGAGGAGCGCCGGGAAACTGACGAGGGCTGTTGGTGTCGGGTTGAATGAGCAGTTTGGTTTGCCCTGACAAGCCGCTAACAGACACCTGCAGAGAAGCCCTTGCGTGTGACAGCGTGTAACAGGGGGTAACAGTGACACCTGCTCTCTTGCTTATAGTACCGCTCGTTTGGCTTTGTGGTTATGGATTATCAAAGTTATCATCATCATCATCATCATCATCGACGTTTGTATAGCCGGGCACCTCCACAGTCCAGTTATATCAGTGCCACCACATGAAGGCGTCCCTCTACAAGACTATTTGATAAGAAATGCCCTTACGTTATATATGTTAATTTAACTTATCATCGTTATCACTGTGAGCAAGAACAAAATTTAACAAGAAAATGCCCTCAAGTTATACTGTACATATCCCCGCCAGAAAAAGTACCCTAGAAAAAGCTTAAATATATATCACGATCCTAAATCCCTACAAAGCCGGGAACATCTAGAAAATGTTTGAATCTATATTTCACGATGGCAAATCCGTAAAAGGCCAAAAACAAGTAGAAAAAGTTTACATATATTTCGAGACCCTAAATCCCTTGAAAGCCAGACCACAAAAATGTCGCTTTAAAAAAAAAAAAAAAAAAAAAAAAAAAAAAAAAATCGGCACTTCATTAGCGAGTGAGTTTTGTTTTGCTGTGAAGGCCCCTCGGATAGAGTTCAATGAGCAGGGGGATCACTGGCCAAGAGGACGTAAGTGCCTTGGTTGCTTTTACCGAATAGAGTAGTCACGTAGAGTTTGTATTTATGTGTATGTCTGTCTGTCTGTCTGTCTGTCCGTATGTATATATGTATGTATCTGCTGTTTATGTATGTATGTATATTATTTTGGAAACACGAAATATCCCAAGCGTTTTCGTGTATTTACATTTTCAGGGGAGAACAGATGTGAATACACGAAAGCACTTGGGATGTTTCGTGTTTCCATCTCGAATACAGTTCATCAAGGTTCTGTAGCACCTCTTCCTGAGCGATTTATTTTCGGGTACCACCATTCTCATTTGGGTTACTTATAACTTTTTAATATTAACATTGCTTGCACAAACTTGCGACAAAAATGCGTCCCATATGCAGAAAAAGAAAAAAAAAAATGGGGAAGAATTGCTAGGAAGTTTTATGAATACTTTGCGGGTGGTGAACTTTTTTTTTTTTTTTTAAGCAGACTAACAACAGATGATTTTCTTCGATAGCAGTCAAGAGCTTCAAAAATGATCTCGTGAATCCCTTTCTCCGATTGTTAGCCTTAGGAATTTTATCTGTACAAACACCAGACGATTTTCCTCATCCGAATGATAATTCTAGCTTTCAGAATTTTCATAAACTGTAATACCAACCCTCTCTCTCGACTGGTGTATCTCTAGGAACTTTACCAAAACATGCACTTTTTTTTTTTTTAATGCGAGAGAAATCCTGACAATAAAAAGCTTCAAAAACTGTCAACAGTATAGTCGCCCCTTTTCGGCTATGGGCACACCTGGGAATTTAACCTACACAAACAGCAGACGATTTTGTTCATCTGAGAGAAAAACCGACACGTCAAAGGGTAAACTGAGGAGAAGTTAAGCCCTGGAGGTGGTGAAAGGAGAGAGGTCTGGCTCCTTTACTTCTGTGACTCCATTCCCCTCTCCTCTTGTGTCAAAAGAGAGGCCATTGTAGTGGAGAGAGAGGCGAGGCAAAGGAAACTGGGTGTGTTAAGTGGGAGGGGCTGAAAGGAATGTGTTAGAGAGAGAGAGAGAGAGAAATTAGATTCAGTTTGGAAAAGTCTATTTATCTATCTATTGCCAGACGCCTCAATCCCGTTTGGGGTGGCCACAAACAAATCGCCTCCAAGTCGCCCTGTCCCCCGCCATTTCACTGCCCTGCTCCCAACTCACACCCCCCTCTCTCATATACCTCTCCACCCCATCCCTCCATCTCATCCTCGGCCTCCCCCTCCCTCTTCCCCCCTCCACCTCACTCACATACACTCTCTTCGTCAGTCTTGGAAAAGTAAGAAAATGAAAACCTTGGCACCTTTTCCTCAGAGTATGCACGTAGCGCCGTCTTGTAAACCACTTAAATCGAAATATTATTGATGAAAAGAAGATATAAATGATACTTAAGAGATTACTCAAGGCAAAATGCCTAGTTAAGAAAGAGATGCAATGAAAACTTAACCCAACGAGAATACACCTCAAAGTCAGCAGTAATGGGATCTCACTTCACCTTCGTTATCAAGAGCGTCAGTGATATCTTCTAACAAGGACCCTTCTCCACTCTCAAGACAATGCAATCAGTACTAATAGCAGCTAAGAGGAGTAGAATCCCGTCTTAACCCCTCCTTTTAGTAGCAGTAGCCGCTCTAATCAACGGGAGTGCAACCCCTCCCTCGTAATTTTTTTTTTTTTCTGAAGTGGCAATATTTAAGAGAGTTTGCCCCTTAAGCCAAAAAGCTAGTTTAGCCTACCTGCATTTTTTTTTTTTTTTTTTTTCCGCACGACACTGGCCATAGTTCTGCTAGTCCGTTCCCTGAGGTCCAATGATCCCCCTGTGAGTCACATATCATTCACACAACACCACTTGGGCGCTTGTATCTTATATATCGTCTATAATAGATACTTGCCACGGCTGTCTCATTCAGGACGGGTGCCATGGTGTTGTCACGGGTGTTTTATGTGGAAAATCAGTAAAGTCTCTTCTAACAAAAGCCAAATGATCAGACGCTTCTTTGCCTATAGTTGGGATCGAACGCGCGTCTTTTCGAATAGCAAATCACCACTCTAACCACCTGACCACCTCCTGCTTGCGCTATTCAGGAGTACAACCAGGGATATCAGTCAGTCTCAGCATTACCTTCTCACACACCTGCGAATTAGTTAAACGCTGTGTGCTGGAGTGAGGATTCCTGGGGCTTGAATGGTGAGTGAATGAGAGTGTGGCCTATTGTACTGGGCAAACAGTTAATAGTGCTCTCTCCATCAGGTTTTTTATTGCTTTTCGGATCCTGCCTCACCTAATCCTTAGTGGGAAAAGGAAAATGATGATGATGATTTGTGTTATATAAGGAAAATGATGATGATTTGTGTTTTATGAGGAAAGTGATGATGATGATGATTTGTGTTATATAAGGAAAATGATGATGATTTGTGTTACATAAGGAAAATGATGATGATTTGTGTTTTATGAGGAAAGTGATGATGATGATGATGATGATGATGATGAAAATGATGATGATGTCTTAAGAGGAAAATGTTGATGATGACTTGTGTTTTATGAGGAAGATGATGATGATGGCAATGATTTGTGTTTTATGAAATGTAAGTAGTTCACCTCTCACCCTTTCACTCTCCTCACAGGGAAAGGCGGTGTGATGCTGCGAATGGCCACCCAGAAGCAGTCACTCACATGCCTGAAGGTAAGGTTATTATATTCCATTGTTTACTGTGACGTGCGCAGGTATTTTATTTCTTTCTTTCCTACTCCGTACTGAGCTTCATGAGTGTACAGTGGCGGCCCATCCTGTTTTACTTATTGTTGGTTAAATCTTCAAGCACCCACAAGATCAAAGAAACTAAACAGCTTTCTACCATTCTTCTGTTTAATATTTATGTCTTTATCCATTGATCTTTTACCCTTCGTTACAACGTAGTAATGTGGCATAACATTGTTTCCAAATTCTCTTACGTATCCTCGTTAACAGATCATAAACCTGAGGGGGCGCTTTTCCAGTTTGACTTAGGACAGTGAATTTCGAAGTTCAGTAAGACGAGGTGAAACAGGACTGGGGATGACATAGACTACTGCGGGGCTTAGTGGATATTCACTAACAATACACACAGCTGCTGATCTTGAAACCCTCCACCCCGAAGACGTCAATTGCCTTTTAACGCGTGCACTCGTCAGACGATTTTATTCAGCTTAGGAGAGGCTTTTTAAACGGAAGGGGTAGGGTATGACTTTTTTTTTTTTTTAAGCTCTACAATTCAAGAGGTTTCCGTTGAGCAAAGCAAAAATCGATTGGAGTTAGCCTGAGCAGAATATATAAGACATCCTCGGGTGGAAGAGGTTAATCAGGTCAACACGCAACTCCCGCGACACGCAGACCCAAGTTCGTAAAAACCCTGAAGGTCACCAGGTGGGGATTACAGAACGAAGGAGGAGGCAATGATGTAAGACGCGACTCCCAGGTGACGGTGCTGGCAGGGTCTGGAGAGAAAGTTTAGCAGACCGTCGTGCTAGGTGACACTGTAGGCGTCGTAGCTCCTTTTTCTTGGCAATTTATTATTAAACTTTGATGTAAGGGGAACGTTTTGCACTTTGAGAGTAGAGACGTATTTTGAGTGACATTGCGGGATTCGTAGTACTTTCTTCTTGGCGATTTATTATGCCTGTTACACCTACATATTCTCTTTCGTGCTGTTTACATATTTCTTGTTCCAGCATAGTTTGTTTCAACAATGGACAAGAGGGTAAAGAGGTGTCATATGAAATATAAATCGCTAAGGAAAATGTGCTGCGAAATCTCCAAAGTCACTTGGAAAACAACTCAGAGTCTGAATAATATCGCCTAAGCTACGAAAGTCGATCTAGCAATAAACTAGCAATGTCTTGTCAGTAATCGAGCTGTAATCTACTAATAATCCAGCAATAATTTATCATAATCTATGAATAAGCATAATCTAACAATAATCTAGCATATTTAGGAACAATTTAGCATAATTTAGCGGCAACTGTTCATAATCTAGCAATAGTTTAGCATAATCTAGCAATAATTTAGCTTAATCTAGTAATAATTTAGCTTAATCTAGCGACAGTTCGGCAGATTTTAGCAATAATTCATTAATAATCTTGCAGTAAATTACCCAGGTTTATCACAGGTTAATTAGGCTGCAAATGAGACATCAAAGACAAAGTGGAGAAGGATAAACAATTGGCTTCGGTAAAGGCGGTGGTGCATTGCAGAGGGGAGGTGCATGAGGCGCTGGCAACTGGCGTGCAACACATTCATTATCTGTGCGATTGATTATTGCACTCATCCAGGACCCGCCTTGATCTGTAGCGGCCAGAAATTTATTTAGCTTATCCCGTTGAATCCGATATTGTTTTTGCCCTCATTCTTCCTATCTTCACACGAGTCTCTCTCTCTCTTTCTCTCTCTCTCTCTCTCTCTCTCTCTCTCTCTCTCTCTCATGGGAGTTTTTGAAACTGGAGGAGTTATATATGGCCTTAATCACCTCCTTTAGTACTGGAGTTAAATAAACCAGATGAATAAAATCGTCTGGTGGCAACAAGAATAAAATAATTACGTACGTCATCGGAGTGAAGGGGTCAAGGGGAGACTTTTTCGAACGGGGGGTAGGGGGTTTGATGCAGCCTTCATTAACCCCTTCATTACCAGGGGATTTTCCTAAGCTAAATAAAAAATCGTCTATATAGGAAGTATAAATAAAGGGGGGGAGGAGAAATACGCCCTCTTATCAATACTTCTTCCCCTGTGGATTATCGGGTGAACATTTTGTTACACTGGCGTATTTGTGTACTTATTTACTCATTTATTTTAATTTATTCTTGCTGCTATCGGACGGTTTTAGTTAATTCAAGAGTAACATGTAGCAGTCAGGGGGTTAAGAAGAACGACATCAAACCCCTCCACTCAGATCTTCTAACCAGAATAAAATCGTCTAAATCGTCTGAAATTAAAAGGGATTAACTTGAAACCAGAGGGTGTTGTGGCGCTCCCTGGATGACGTGTTTATGAGGCCAACACCCGCCCTGTTTACTGCATCCTGCCGAGGTGTCAAAGGCCGCGATATCGCTTGCCAAGGTCGTGTCGCGTGAGTAGATTATAACACCGTATGACACTCGACATCGGGGTATATTACGCACAACAGGGAATATCTGTTTACTTCTCCTGGCAATTTGTATTTTAATTAATTTTAAGTATATATAATTTCCCGTACGACGTTGGGTATAATGCGCACAACAAGTAATATCAATTTAGTGTCCTGGCAACTTGTGTTTTAATGGAGTGTATATATATTTTTTTTACGACATCGGGGTATAATGCGTACAACAAGTAATATCTGCTTGGTTTTCAGGCGACTTGTGCTTCAAATTATATGTTGGGTATATGCAATTTTTCTTAGGCTGACGAAGATTGGGTTTAGCTGAGGTAAATATATCTTCTTCCGTAACTTGGCCCAGGTTTTCGCCAGTTTACAGCTTATTTAGCTTAGTTCAGTGGCAGAAAAGGACAATACATGGGCTCTACATCCATTCCATAACACCCGTTCGTGACTAACACCATTTTCTAGCGTAAGTCTATTGCTACATATCAGCATTCAAGGTGGAGAGACGGCAATTTTAGACCAGGCTAGAGTAAAAAGATTATAGTAAGAGTATGGCATGCACAGTTGCGGACATAAATACTGTTCTACTTCATAACGATAACCAACGATACAGTGAGCAACTACTTTAGAAATCTATCATGCTGATGTGACACACACACACACACACACACACACACACACACACACACACACACACACACAGCGCAAATCTTGCAAAACTCCAAATATGATTTATATTTCGACATTTTTAGCCTCGGTATATACCGTCCTACTTCCAAGAAAATCGAAAAATCATGTGACATCATTTTTCAATATATTTACACATTTTAGTAAAGGGAGGCGAGTTCTCAGTGAAAAGAGGATTACGTATCAAGGAGAAAAAAATTACATTCTTCACGGTACCAAAAATATCCACACACGTTAAGCCAAAAATTGCTTCAGTCTTTTGTTGCATGTCCCCCTTTTCCTTTTTTTTTTCTTTTTTTTTTCATTTTTCGTTTTAATTTTTTGTTCCCCTCGTTTCCTTTCTTCGCCTTTTTTTACTTTTTTTTTTAACTTTTTGATTACTTTTTTCGTTTTCCTTTACCTTTTTTTTCGTTTCTCTATACTTTTTTGCCCCTCCTCGCCCCGTCCATCTGCACACGCAAACAATTAATATTCGGACTAGTTTTTTTTACAGGCTGGCAAAATAAGTCCCCAGCGGAGTTTTGAACCTGAAGTGTAAACAACAGCAATAAAAAGACGGTGAAAGTGCGTTTGAGGGCCCAAATACTAAGTGGCTTTGGAGAATTCGAAACGCCTTTTCTTAAGCCACTTATTTTACCTCGTACGTATTAATAGCCTCTTGTGTGTTATTGATAAACTAAGTGAATACTAAAAGGAGATAAATAACATGGATGAAAATAATAATAAGGTTGAGATACGCAAAATAAATCGCTGAGGAAAAGGTGCTGTGGACGAGAAACAAAATTTGGCCTACATTTAACCCTTTCAAGACCGATCCCAGCACAGAGATTCCCTAGCCCTTCGTTTCTCTGTTTTCAGGAGTTGATTCCCCCCCCCCCAGAGAGAAAGAGAGAGAGAGAGAGAGAGAGAGAGAGAGAGAATGGTGACCCGAAGTTAGACAGGCTGTTATGAGACGAAGAAGAGAGGAGGCACCAGTTTGGATACCGTATGTAGTAACTTCCATTCAGCTTATGGCAAGGAATTCAGTTATGGAAATTATAATACACACACACACACACACACACACACACACACACACACACACACACACACACACACACACACACACACACACACACACACACACACACTCTCTCTCTCTCTCTCTCTCTCATGTATATATATTTGCGTGTGTGTGTGTGTGTGTGTGTGTGTGTGTGTGTGTGTGTGTGTGTGTGTGTGAATGATAGTTTAACATATATATAAACGCAGTGTTATAATTGTTGTATCAGAACTCCACAACGCTAACACCCAGCTGGCAGCCACTCACATCGCTGCTGTTCTGGTAATTTCGCGAATCCCGCCACGAAGGGAGCAGGGCGGCCAGGAAACACGGTCAGCACAAAAATAAATAAATAAATAAATAAACTGTCGTGGTTGCGTCTCCGATGGCCGGAACGTGCTGGCATACTTAGAGTCCTTGAGGGAGGTGATGCTAAAGTGTGACCGGGGACTGACAACGCTTCGGTCTAGTTATACTGCATGCTTATTTATATTTTGCAAAAGAGGAGTTCATTGGTTGGTTGGGTGGTTGGTTGACTACTTGGCTGATTTACTGATTGGTTGATTGATTGGCTGGGTTGATAGTTGACGTAGATATATAGACAAAAAGACGGACATACATAAAGACAGACACACAGGCACACAGAAAGACAGACAGACAGCCAAACAGACAGACATAAAACAGGGAGACAGACATAAAGGCAGACACCAAGCTCCAGCCACCACCCGATCACACACTTCAATTCACGGAACATAAATTAATCCTGGAGTTTTTGCCTGGTGTCTGGACGAGATTAGAGCTTCCTTCCACGCCCCTGCACGCCATCCCCGCCTCCCTCACCCACTCCCTCGGTAATCAACACTCGCCATTCCTCACGTGTCTTGCGCTCCTGTGACTTTTTATTGTTATTACTATTATTATTATTATTATTATTATTATTATTATTATTATTATGGAAACCGTGATCTTGTGCGTTGCGTCCCCAGTGTTTGATGACACCACAACCTAATTACGCATCTGTCTGTCTACCTACTTACCTACGAGCATTCTACCTGTCTCTGTCTCTCTGCCTAGCTGTTTATCTGTCATTTCATCTGTCTATGTGTCTATCTCCCTGACGCCAGATCCTGTGAGCGGTGCCATGGACAAAACGACCACTACTCAATTACACACTCGCACCCCAAATTCCTGTTCCTTCTGGCGGTACATAAACACGCAAGTCTGCCTCTCAATCCACCAACAACAGTCATAATTTCGACCATAACCGCGAAATGGTGTTCTGAGGGTGGGGGTCGAGACGGGAGGGGAGGGAGGGAGAGGGGGATAGGAGAGAATCAGATGGAAGGGTGGAGGAGGAGGGGGAAAAAGACGTGAAGAATCGCATGTTGTTTTAGATGATCATTGGTTAGGTTGGATAAGGTTAGGTTTAGTTAGTGTGTCAAGGTTCAGTTAGGGTTACAGGTAAATAAAGTTGAAAGTAACATCCCGTGAAACCTTGCGAACGGTGCTGAAATGAATATCTGTAGGGAAATGCTGCTGGGTGGTATATACTCATACTGTAAAACATTTCCCTGCTCATAGTGATCATACATGATTTTTTTCACTCTAACACTAACCTAACATAACAGCTAAACCGTACTTAGTCCAGTACAGCCTATTTCCAACTGTCTGCCTATTCTAACCGACTCTAAACTAACAGCCTAATAACGTAAACTAACCTGAAGGCAACAGCTCATCCTAACATAACCTAGACCCGCATCTAACTTAACCAAACCTAACCAGTGATATAAAACTTCTCCCTAACAACCCAGCCTAATCTAAACTCAGCAGCCTAACCTGACCTCCATTGACATAACCTAACCTCTGCTAAACCTCTATTAACCTAACATGACCTATATTAACCTAACATAACCTCTATTAGCCGAACCTATCTTAGACCCTCCTGTGAATGAAAAAGTGCCCACCTCGATGACAGGGGGGAAATTTACTTCCGGAGAAAAGAGAGAGAGAGAGAGAGAGAGAGAGAGAGAGAGAGAGAGAGAGAGAGAGAGTGGGGGGGGCTGGGGTTAAGTGAGAAAGAGTGGGGGCAGACTCTCAAGCGTGACAAGCGGTGGCCTAAGTGAAAAGATGAGTCACTTAGTTAACCACACTGAGATGCTTCCTTGACCCTTTCACTATGATGCTCTTTTTTTTTTTCATTAGAATCAGGCAACCACTTGAAGATTTTATACAACTTAGAAAGATCCTGTAGGGGCGAAGGGGGTTAATGAAGGCTGTCTCTAACCCCTCCACTTCGAAAAGTCTGCCCTAAACTAGAAAAAATCGTCTGGAGGTAGTAAGAATATGCTAAAAATTACAATATTATAGAAAAAAATGGGGATAGGAGACGTGGCATACCCTGAAGCTCGTAAAATGCTGGTCTAGGTGGAAAAAAAATGTGCTAAGTTAACCCCAGTGAGAGCGTCGCCTGGATAAAGATGCGTTTATTTCCTTGGGTTAACGCAGAAGAGGCCGATAAAGCGTATGGGCAGCTGGGTTTAGCATTATTCTATATCGTACGGTAATTACATGGAGAGGATTTTTCATCAACTGGAACAGGACACCAGCGGAAGAGTTTATATCCCTGCGTTATGCCGAATACGCATTTCCGGTATAGGTAGATTTGGAAATGAAAGAATGAAGATACTAGAAATATGCAAGAGCAAACAATGAAAGGCTTTTGAATAATAATAATAATAATAATAATAATTCATTATCAGGCCCTTTTAAAGATACTGAATGGCTCATATGTCCATTTTCTCATCTCTCACTCTTGAGTTTATGCCATCTCAATTTAGCTGCTCATTACTATTAATTTCGACGAAGCCCAAGCCTAACACTTCTTCGAGCGCACGTGCACTTGTGTGTGTGTGTGTGTGTGTGTGTGTGTGTGTGTGTGTGTGTGTACGTATATATGTATGTATGTATGTGTGCGTGTGCGTACGTACGTGCGTGCCTGCGTGGCGTGTGTGCGTGCGTGGCTTGAGTGCATGCAGACGCGCCTGACGACCACACCATATTATTTAGCTAGCTGAATATCCTGCTCAAGTAGGAATGCTGGCTGGTCACACACCCACCTTCCACCAATCTACTTTACCACCAGGCATTCAGACAGGTTCTGTAAGCCATCCTTTAACATAGCATCATTTCCCGTACAAAATCTAAAGCAGCTCCTCCTTAGACGATTTGATTTACAAATTTTATTGTGTAAGGTTTACATAATAAAAATTACACAAATGGCGCACCCCCTAGTAACACATACGTCGGGTGGATTGCCTTGATGGGTTGAACCATTGTAATAAACATATAAATAGATTAATAATCACAGATATAAAGTTACACGAATATAGTATGATTATATACACATTGTTTCTTAACAAGAAACAGGCAGTGGTAAATTTCCGTATGACGGCAGCACCACAGACATCTTATCTTCTCCATGGTCACTGAATGTTCCATATACTCCAAAAATCGTGACGTTCCTAATACATATATGCTAAGTCTCCTGGAAGTGCGGTGGAGGGAATGCAAACCACACTCCACTGTCACCGAAACTGTCTGGCGAGGGATATAGGGAAAGCGAATGTAGGGCATGGGAGATTGAATGGGTTCTGAGAAGAGGGTGTGTATGCGGGGAGGAAGCGCTGGACTGCATGGGAATGAGTTGTTGTGGTGGAGAGGCTGCATTTGGGTTATGGAGAGAGAGAGAGAGAGAGAGAGTTGAGGTTGATACAGCGACGAGTACGTATAAACGACGTATTTGGATGAATGAGTGGCTTGGGGATCATAAAAGTGGACGAGGAGAGAGAGAGAGAGAGAGAGGGGGGGGGGAAGTATGCGTGAACCACTCATGCAACACGACCCCTTTATTAAATTTACACACACACACACACACACACACACACACACACACACACACACACACACACACACAGTCAATTATCTCTCAGCCTACCTGCCCAAATACACATTTCCTTTATGCATGTGTGTGTGTGTGTGTGTGTGTGTGTGTGTGTGTGTGTGTGTGTGTGTGTGTGTCAGTGTGTGTGTATGTGTGTGTGAGTGTGTGTGCCTTGAGCCTGGGTGGGTGTTGTAAAGTAGCTCTCAATTCCCAGTTAACTAATTTTTACGATGCCAGCCAAAATTTTCCCGCAACGCCTAACAAGCAGAAACTTATTTTTCGAATATGCAGTATCGACACTTTATACGCTGGGTGAATTTTCGCAAAGTATCTCAGCTTGTTTATAGGCTGCTGTGTTGCCAGAGAGAGAGAGAGAGAGAGAGAGAGAGGAATATGTCGCTTTTGGTACATGTAAATATTGTCCTTGTATTGCCGTCGATCAATAGACTTCTAACATTAACTTATTCTCTTCTCCCTCTCAGACGATTTCGACGTTAAAATTAGGTAATGCTAGTGACTGACGATTTTACTCCTCAGGTGAGTCGTATAAAGGTGAAGGAGTTAATGAGGGAAGCTTGTGTCCGTACCAGATTCTCACGTCTCTCCCAGGTGAAGCAAGAGAGTGTAGGTTTTAAAGCTGTCTGTACTAGGGCTTTCAAGTTTTAGTATAGATAGGTAGATAGATAGGTAGATAGGTAGATGGATGTACACAAGTTTCATGGCTTCACCCATTTTTGAGCGACTTTTAATGGTTCTGTATTGTACCTGTTTTATTTTTATTTTTTATTTTTCATTTTTGGACGAGGGGTAGGATGAGTGAGTGATTATATAGTCACCCTTCCGCCATCCATATTCACCCATATCCATCAAACCCCAAAACACACACACACACACACACACACACACACACACACACACACACACACACGTTCTCCCAGTGTCTGTAATTCCGGGAAAAGACTGGTATGAAACACTGGTATAGTGGTGTAATTCCCTTGTGGTTATACAGGGCCGCTGAGTCCACCCACATTAGTTTATTTTTTTATTTTTTATTTATTTTTTTTTTTTTTTGCTAGGGTGGGGGGGTACAGCTGTCTCCAAAATTTTCCTCCAGATTTAGCCTCTTCAGTACGGTAACCATTTTCATCATCACCATTTTTTTTTTTTAGCTGATAATATTTTTGCAACAGGACACCCCCCCCCTTTTTTTTTTTCTCGCCTCTCAGTTTGTATAGTCTCATCACCAGGACGTCTTTTTTTTTTTATTATCAGTCTTTATTGTGAGACTTTTTCCAGCATATAAAACTTCTTCAGAACCAGGGTGCTTTTTTTCATTTTATTTTTTACCCATCAGGCTTTTTCCCCCCAGCTTATACAGACTCCTTTACAAAATGGCCACTTTTTATTTATTGCCCGTTATTTTTACAGAGAAGCTTTTTTTTTTTTTTTCCAGTATATACAACCTCTTCAATACGATAACTTTTATCTTATTTCACCGCTGAATAGTTATTGTTTCAGCTTATGATAATTTTTTTTTTTTTTTTGGAGGGAAGGGAGTTACTGAAGTTTAATTCCAAGCTCTGTAGAACTTTGCTTTACCTGTTTTTACCATAGAAAAAAGTATATAATTATTCTAGACGACCTGTTATATATCCGAGAATAAACTTTTTTACTCTCGAGAACTGTGACGTCAAATGCTCATGGTACAGATGGAAACTTACATTTTAAAAATTCTTTGTCTTTTTTCTCGAGTCCAATCTGTCGTCACGGCCTTCAGCGTGTAATTTATTCTTCAACATTTGCATTTTCACTTAAAAATCATGATCCCTTTGTGGAGACTTCACGGAACGCGCAAGTTTTGTCCTATCTTGTCTCTTAACAGTGATCCTTGACTGTGATTAGGGGAGTGTGGGGAGAAATGTGTGGGTTATTATATATGTAAATTCGATGGCAAAAGTGTATTTATTGAAGCGATCGATGGTCTCACGATGAGCGTTGTTACTGCTCCCGTTTTTCCCGGGAGCAAATATTTCTCAGCGGACAGTGTATTTCATGTGTTGGTTCGTGTGTATACAGTATCGATAAATCTGACACGCGTACACATACATGAGAAGTTACCGGAGGATATTTTGAAACGCTTCCTGCCCTGTTTTGAAATATATAGATTGAAATAATATACACGACTATAGGCTGTATTCTCGTGGTCTTGGGACGGTCTCTGTCACCTCTTTCTTGCCAGTTTTGTCTGCAGTATGTCACGCTAATATTTTCCTGCCTGTTAGTATAGCCAGAAATCTAAGTCGATATTAGAGAAGCATGAATAAAATGCTAGAAAATACCGTAATAATAAAACATGAAAAAAAAAGATATTATATTCGTTTTACTCTGAAGTGGCCTACAATTTCCACCTCTCCATCTTGAATGCTGAGTTGTTAGAGTAGACAGACACTAGATTGTGATGCTACGGCCCTATGAATAAAACGTAGCTATTCTTGGATGTCAGTGTGGAGTCTAAAAATTATACTAAAAATGCTATGAATCACATATATCAACCTGCCTCTCACCTTTTTCTTTACCCAGTCCTATTGGCACCCAGAACGGAAATGGGGACCTGGATCTGTCGTAGTCTCAGGGAATGTGCGGGTGTTATCCTTGTCAGTCACTTCTGCAACGACGAAGTAATGATCACACATACTAGGTTAAGCCCCGACACTTGTGCCTTCCCCAGGATTTGTCTCGCTCACCGTTGAAGTCTTTCTCTGTCCCCCTCCTTCCTTCAGGCTCGCAGTCACCCTGCAAAATAATCCAACTAGTGGCAGTGTGTGTGTGTGTGTGTGTGTGTGTGTGTGTGTGTGTGTGTGTGTGTGTGTGTGTGTTACGATATAGGCTACCTCTTTAATAAATTGACACACACACACACACACACACACACACACACACACACACACACACACACACACACACACACACACACACACACACACACACACACACACACACTTTTAAGTTTATTCATGCAACCTCCAGACGATTATAGTCAACGCGGGAAGAATCTTTAGCAGTGAAAGAGAGGAGGGTTGATAAAGGCTATGTCAATCCCCTCCCGAAAGAGAAGTGTTCCAGTAAATCGTCTGGAGACAGCATGAATAAACTGGAAAAAAAAAAAAAGAAAAAAATACGTTGTGGGGTGGAAGGGGTTAATGAGATTGTATTCTTAACCCTTTCAGTCCGGTGACGTGATTTGTCTTCTATTTTTGCTACGACCAGACGATTTACACTCAGATTAGGAGGAATTTTTTTAAGTGAAAGGGTTAATTAGCATGTCGTCTAACCCTTCCATTTCGGACACCTAAGTTGCATAGTACGGTATTGTCGAGAGAGAGAGAAAAAAAAAATAGAGAGAGAGAGAGAGAGAGAGAAATATATACCGTACATCATTAAATTAAAAGAATTGGAAAAAGATACCTGATCATTTTAACCCAAATAGAGAAGAGGATTTGTGTGATGGACTTGTATAATGTTACGCCGGGAAGACGAACCTTATTTATGTTCCTAATGCAGCTCAGGAGAGAGAGGGAAATATATGCAAATGTCCGTTGTCTGTGCGCTGGGCTGTGCTGCACGAAGCTAGTTGTGCTGTGTGCTTCCTCATATTGTGTTTGTCAGGAATAACTGTACTGTGCCTCCTGATACTGTGCTTGGAATATGTGTACAGTGCTTCCTGATACTATAGATGTCTGGAATGACTACACCGTGCTTCCTCATACTGAGTTTATCTGGAATTAGTCCCATTGTTCGGACTTTCTCGGATCAATAGGATTAAAAATAAATAGCGTCCCCAGGCTGAAGGAATTAAGAATATAAATTACTAAAAATAACGCTCTCAGGAAGGAAGAATTTAAAATATAAAAATGTGTGTGATATTCTCGAGCTGGAAGGATTTAGAATAACATGATATGAAAAAAAAATTATAATGCTTCTGGCTCAAGGGATTAATTCAGTGGCTGCATGAAGTCAAGGCTAAAAAGTATATATATTAACCCAGGTGGCCCCAGGAGGGGTAGGGGGAAGGGGGCAGGGGGCATGAGGTTGGGGGAAAGGGGCAAGGGGGCAGGGAGAGGGGAGGAAGGGATAGGGAGGGGGGGAAGAGTTGAGGGGGGAACAGTGGGAGCCGAGCAGCTGACGCCCTGGACGCAGACGGATGGTTATTGCTGGTCCTGATGTGTGTGTGTGTGTGTGTGTGTGTGTGTGTGTGTGTGTGTGTGTGTGTGTGTGTGTGTGTGTGTGTGTGTGTGTGTGTGTGTGTGTGTGTGTGTATGTTTGGGGGGAAGATTGGTAGGGGGAGCCCTGGTAGAGAGGGGATGAGGGTGGAGAGACAAGAGGAATGGTCGGTAGGGGCAGGGAGAGGAAAGGAGAAGGGTTCTGAGGGCAGGGGGGGGTAAGGGTGAGAAGCCAGGGAGAAAGGTGTAAGGGCAGGATGTGAGGGGGAAGGAAGATGTGTGTAGCGGTGTGTGTGGTGTAGGGGATGAGGAGAGTAAGAGGAGAGTGGGTGTCCAGGGAGAGGGGTGTGAGGAAGCAGGGGAGAGGTGGAAGAGACAGGGGGAAAGGAGTGTATAAAGAAAGGCAAGTGAAGGACAGGGAAGGAGAAGGGGAGAGAGAGAGAGAGAGTGAAATATGGAAAGGGGTAAAGAAGAGACAGACCAGAGATGGAAAGAAGGACAAGCAAACTGATGGGAAGCAGTTCAGAGAGAGAGGGAAGCCATCAGGGACTGGGAGAGAAAGGAGGAGGAAAACGCGTGCTGTGAGAGTTTGGAGGAGGGGCGCAGAGAGGCATGGAGAGATGGAGAGAGCTACGAGAAGAGAGAGAGACTGCATAGACTGAGAGAGATGAACGGAGGAAGGGGAGATATAAGGGGCTGGGAGTAGGAATAGAAGAGAAAGAGAGAGAGGGAGAGAGAGAGAGAGGGAGAGAGAGAGAGAGAGAGAGAGAGAGAGAGAGAGAGAGAGAGAATGAAGCCCAGGACAGCCTCTAACAAATGGATGAACACGACATACACGCTGGGAAGAATTATTAAACATATCAGAGAAGCCTTGTATGTTATGAACACTCAGCCTCCATGGACTCCCTCTCAGCTGAATAAAACCGTCTGGCGTTAGGTGAAATAGAGTACCAGAGTTGTCCCGACCATGAGAGAGCTAATGGTGGCCGTATAAACACGTACAGGCTCCAAGGGCTCACTCTCAGCTGAAGAAAATCGTCTGGTGTCAGCTGGAAGAAAAAAATAAGCTTGTCCCGTCCATATCAATGTTAATTCATCTCAGAAGGGTTCCTAGTAAAATCATCTGGCGTTAAAAAGAGTAAAATATATAAATCGTCCATCCAGGTTTATGGGGTTGATGATAAATTGATGATGTGTGTGGCCGTATATTTCTCTTCAGTGTTACAGAATATAATAAATACGCGTCACAGGGCAAATAATGTGAGGTTCTTCCGTGTGTGCGTTATCCATAGGCCTACAGGGCATTAGGAGGGCCGTGTGTGTGTGTGTGTGTGTGTGTGTGTGTGTGTGTGTGTGTGTGTGTGTGTGTGTGTGTGTGTCGCCCCATAGCAGGGTTTTGTCCGGATTTACTATATTGCTTTGAGATCCTGGCTGTATGTTAGGGAGGGGAGGCGGGAGAGACGGCGTGGAGGGAGGAGAGACAGAGGAATGGGAGGGGAGGAATGATGGAGGGAAACAGGAGGAAAGTAGAGGATAGAAGGGGAGGGGAGAGGAGTGAAGAGGAAAGGAGAGGCTAGGAGAGGAATGGAGGGGATAGACAGGGAGGAAAGAAAAGAAGAGAGGAGAGGACAGCAGAGGAAGTGAGGGCAGGAGAAGGGAGAAGGAGTTGAAGAAAAGGATGAAGGATGAGAGGACGGGCGATGGAGAGAGAGAAGAGAAGGAGAGGAGAAGAAAGCAAGGATAGGGGAGGAAGTGAGTGGAGGGAAGGGCAGCCTGGGGGATGGGAGGAAAGGAAGGGACGGAAGGGAGGGAGAGGAGAGAAAAAACAGAAGGGTGTAAGGGAGGGGGGGATAACCAGACACTCTCCCTTTCCCTCGCAGTGTATGGTGTAGGGTATATCACAGGCCAATATCACCTTTGTATGGGTGAAGGGTTTATTGCCACCACCCCACCACATTTATATGCCACCTTGTTTACCCTGAGCTAATAATTCCAACACACACACACACACACACACACACACACACACACACACACACACACACACACACACACACACACACACACACACACACACACACACACACACAGATACCTTAAAAAATAACACAGGGATGACTACAGTGGGCAAAAATTCTTCCACTGGTATCTCAGAATAAGAGAAGGTACAGATTCAGGAAAAATTAATCAGTTGTCTGCACTCACATTGCACCTTGGCGTCCACTGTGTGTGTGTGTGTGTGTGTGTGTGTGTGTGTGTGTGTGTTTAATAATATCCACCCCACACAAATAGATCATGGAAAATTTGTTTGATTGGTAGCTCAAAATGTAATAACGTAAGTGTTTTAAAAAGCAAAATCAGTACCTACAAGTCCCGTCCTTCGTGTGTAGTGCATGATTTAACTGAGCTATCTGTTTCTAAACTTGTAACTCCACGGCACAAATGGATCCGGGAAATATTCATTGAGTAATGTCTGAAAAAATACTACCTGCTTCATATTCGATAAAAACACACAGCTCACCTGCACATAATGTTCATCCTTCCTCTACAGTGAAGGAGATTTTTTTTCTCTCTCTCTCCATAAACTTGCACACCAAACAAACGGATCAGGGAAAAATTCTTGACTAGTGTTTGAAAATATTACACACTTTAGACTCGAGAAAAACACATAACTCTGCCGCGCACACACACACACACACACACACACACACACACACACACACACACACACACACACACACACACACACACACACACACACACACACACACACACACACACACACACACACACACACACACACACACACACACACACACACACACACACACACACACACACACACACACACACACACACACACACACACACACGCAGACTATCACTTACTGAGCGAAGACAAACATAAAAAAAACAGTAAGTGGAGCTCCATCTCTAATGTAAGTTTCCTAAAAGCTTGAGAAAGGTCACAGGGCATTAAGAAACCAGCCTTTTGCTTCTCCCCCTCCGCAGATGAAATGTAAGAATCATTTAAGAGAACGAAGTGCTCTCTCTCTCTCTCTCTCTCTCTCTCTCTCTCTCTCTCTCTCTCTCTCTCTCTCTCTCTCTCTCTCTCGTTATTGGCTCAGGGAACAATGATGAATTATCTTTTAATTTTTATGTAAACGAATATAATGAAATATTTGCTTAATCATCATCATCTTCATCATCATCATCATCATCATTACCATCATCATCATCATCATCATCATTAGTCATCATCATCATCATCACCATCATCATTATCATCATCATCATCATCATCATCATCATCATCCCAACCTTAACAATAATTCATTGCACTTGAAACACATTAACAGATACGGAATTCAGGTTGTTAGTAATTCCATTGTTTTTATCTCCTGGATGGCTGTGGCTTATCGTTTACATAATGCCACTCAGGGGCGAGCGAGCAGGGACAATTGCCTTAAATGATTGGACAGGACAGACAAGACCCAGACCCTTTCGCTTCTGATGGGACAAAAAAGGATTGGATGATTGACGGATGGACATGGATAGATAGATAGATAGATGGATGGATATATGGATAGATGATTAGACAGACAGACATATAGAAAGATAGGCAGACAGATAGATAGGTAAGTAGATAAATAGATAGATAGACTGCATTCCGAAAGTTACCCAGACATTCCACCAGAATTGCTGAGAGAAACGCTTCATGAAAACGCCAGGGACCGTTCGCCAGCACCCCTCCACGTAAATTCCCAGCTGAATTAGTAACCTGGCCAGGCGTCGAATATTTAAGGCAAGAGAGCGAAGGGAGTCACCGCCCCCCTAACCCCCTTCCCTTAGCCATGACTGGTGCGGCGTCTGTGGGTTGGTAAAGGTTAAGTCATGGGCGGGGGGTGGTTAGGAGGAGGATAGGACAGAGACAAGCCACAGACGGCGAAACAAAAGACAGGTGAAGTAAGACAGGTGAAGTAGACAGGTTGATTGGGGGTGGTCAGAGGGGAACAGACATGGCAAAGGTCGTGAGAAGTCAAGGCTGTGGGGATTCCTTGGCTGTTTGGGGCTTCTTGCAATTTAAGATGTCTCCCTTGTACGTCTGCATGAATGGTTTAATTTGCAATTTAGTGCTGGAGAGGGGCGCCTTCACGTGGTGGCACCGATATGGCTGGGTGATGGCTCTGCCCAGTCATACAAACATCCCTCATCTACTTCCCTATCCCCCAAAAAAAACGGTGGAACGCAGGAGAAGGGGAATTTAAGCCCCCAGTCCACCGGGTTCACGTTTCAGACGAACTTGGTACCACGACAACTACGTATACCTTGCAGTTTACACATTATTCCCTGTATCTTATTCGTATCTTTTTAAAATTGACGCAAGTTTGCTTAAGCCACTACTAACGCGTTTTATCACAAGCGGGCTCTCAAGGGTATCGACAATCCCCCAGTTACACGCGGTAATTTCTGAACCATGTTGTGATGAAAGAACACATCTAACTTCTCCGTATCGTTGCTGAATACACTCCGTAATGTGGAATTCAAGCTTATCACGTAGATCCGACTTTTCTGTATTTTTTCTGGAATGTGGAACGCAGGCTGATCACATGTACAATTACAGGTGCAACATAAATGAGTGTCCAAAATTGCTGGAGTCCTTAAACCTTCATGCTCTTGGTTTTGATTATTCGACCATAAGACTCCCTGATCCTTTGAAATTAGGCTCGACTCCAAAGCTTTATGTAGCCTGAAGACTGCCATTTTCGTCAGGTGTTCCAGAAGCCAAGGCAGGTGCAAAGGAGGGAATGCAGGAATGAACTGTGGGAAGTTTGGCGATACAACATAGTCTTCATGTAGACTTAGAACCGTTTTATGTAGACTTGGACAGTTTTATGCAGACTTAGGACAGTTTTATGCAGACTTGGACCGTTTTATTTAACCAATGATCCCAAAGGTGTAGGTAAGCCAATGATTGTTTTATGCCGTTATTTTATCACAGGATGAAAAAAAAGGAAAAAAATCGATTTCTCTACGTCAGTGATGAGTGGATGATAAAATGTATAATTCTTGTTAATAATTTCCAGTCATCTCAGGTGTAAGGAAGGCGACAGTCATAAATTGAAGGTTCCATAAACTACGAGCTTCTCGACTTCACTCTGTGAGGGAAAAACTTATATATAAAACAGTGGGAGGTCGAGGAAACACTGGCCAACGGGACGGTATGGTCACGAGTTCAATCCGGGGAGTTGCAGGGAACAGTTTGTGGATCTAAATTAGCCGTCAGTATGTCCATTGCACTTCTACCTGGTAAATCCATTCCCAATAATGCCGTAACACCGGATTTAGATATGATAGCCCTAGCAGATCATAAATGAGATAGGCCCAAATGCTAGGCGACGTGTCAGGGCTACAGAGATTATTCGGCTGTTGGTATGTTCTAGATGAAGTACTGAATTTAAAGAATGGGAGCCCTAGCCAGTGTCCAAAGTCGAATGCATGAAAAAAATAAAAACGGAGGGAATATGTAGTCAGAGGTCCGAAATAGGCGATAGTAAAAACTCATCAAAAAGTATATAATTCTTTCATAAGCGCTAGAGTCTGTTTGCAAGGGCGTCTGCACAGTCTCCCCAAAATTTGCATGCTAGAAAAACTGAGTCTCATTGCTCTCTGGGGCACAAAAAAGCGAGTGTGGAGGAGGAGGGGGCCAAACACACTGAGTAGACTTGCTGCTCCTCGGCATTATTCTGCACTAGTTTTAATTTGGAGTTCGTTTTCTTTTCTTTCTCTGTGTGTGTGTGTGTGTGTGTGTGTGTGTGTGTGTGTGTGTGTGTGTTTTAGGTCTTTTCTTCCCTCACAGCTGCTGCTTCTGTTTGTCTCTCGGGAGAAGTGGGTGGGCGGGGGAAACCTTTTAAATCAGTAAGAATGCCCTTTTTTTTTTTCTTTTCTTTTTTTTTAAGAGCAGCGTCTAGGCCAGGAATAGTCACGATAAACACACACACACACACACACACACACACACACACACACACACAGTATAATCCCAGAATAACTGTTTTACTTCATTTTTCCATTTCAGACCGAATTAGTTACGGGCAAACGAAAAATATTTGTATTATAATCCGTAATTAATCTCACTGACCAATATAGTGTGTGTGTGTGTGTGTGTGTGTGTGTGTGTGTGTGTGTGTGTGTGTGTGTGTGTGTGTGTGTGTGTGTGTGTGTGTGTTCATCCATGCAGCACCCAACACTGCAAACCTGAGCACATATACCAACATATGTACAGTTACGGACATTAATACTGACTCCCTTCACCACGTAAACGCTCTCAGGCTCCTGTGACTCGTTCCCAGCTGAATAAAATCGTCTGGCGTCAGTACTGATAATCTTGAGCTCCTGTTACTCATTCTTATCTGAGTAAAGTAAAGGCGTCTGGCGTTGTATGTATTGCTAGAGTTTTCCTGACCATTAAAAGGTTGAGTAAGGAAGCGATGAGTAGCGTAATTCCAAACCCAGCGATGAGCCCTTCGAAACGCAAAAAAAAAAGAAAAAAAATGATACTACTACTACTACTGCTACTACTACTACTACTACTACTACTGCTACTACTACTAGTACTACTACTACTACTACTACTACCACTACTATTACTACTACTAGTAATACTAATACTACTACTAATAATATTAATAATGAACAGATAAGTAAAATTATGAATTCTTATGTTAGTTTCGTAACCGTTCGGTTCAGAGGGTGGAATTGTGTGATTTTCTGTAATTAACACTTTTTTTTCTTACAGCGAGGTGAACGATAAATAACCACTCAAAAATTCTTACAGCACGAGCATTTTCTTTCATTATATTTTATTTTCATATATATTTTACGTCATTTTCAGTTGAGCTGGTAATGGGACGAAAATACCTCGCTAATTGGTATACTTTTTGAATTGCGAACTTTTAAAAAGCGATGTAGATTGCTCATATATAATTGATTTTAATAATTTGATTACCAGGGGCGACGGTAATGAAGCAAAGGCAGTGTTTCAATTCTAAATGTAATATGTAAATCTATCGTATTTTTCCCATGCATATAAAAATAATCATGATACAACTGAATATGTTTTTTTTTTTCATGTTGTCAAAGCTTTCAAATTTTTTCAAACATTGAGTGTAGTATTTACCTATTTTTATATATTTTTATTGAAGGGAACCGTGGCACACACATATTAATATTAATCCTCCCAGATGCACGTCCACCCAGCGATAGATTAAAAGTAGGTATTTTCTAGGAATTATTTCTGTGTAGTTTTTATTATTTCCGTACTTTTTCTACTTTACTCTTTCGGTACTCTTCTACTTTACTACTTTTTCTTACTTTACTGCTGGGGTACTTTTCCACTTTGCTACTTTTTTTCTAAACTACTTTCTAAATTTTTACTAGTTCGGTACTTTATTGACACTACTCTTTCTGCTATGTACTTCTTACTACTTCGATACCTCTTTCTGCTTTTCTGCTTTACTGCTTTGTTTTTGTTTGTTTTTTCTGCTGTGTACTCCTTACTACTTCGGTCCTTTTTCTACTCCTCTGCTTCACCGCCTCCGTATTTGTGCGATGTATTTTTACTGCCTCTGTACAGTGAAGTGTTTTTTTGTATGCACTCTCGTGTGTGTGTGTGTGTGTGTGTGTGTGTGTGTGTGTGTGTGTGTGTGTTTTATTTTACGAGGGCCAGCTGATGGAAAGCTAATAAAGGCCATATCTAACCCATTCAGTTCGAAAAGTCTGTCCTGAGATGGATAAAAATGCCAGGTAGAGCACACACACACACACACACACACACACACACACACACACACACACACACACACACACACACACACACACACACACACACACACACTTTACGAGCCCACTTTCTTTTCAAATGCATCTTTTCGCTCTCTTCCCCTCGTCATTATCTTCCCTTCCCCTCCTTATTCTTTCTCTTTTCTCCCCTTGGATCTTCCTTATTATATGTGTTTCTCCTTCTACCTTCTTTTCTTGTGTGTGTGTGTGTGTGTGTGTGTGTGTGTGTGTGTGTGTGTGTGTGAGTGTGTGTGTGTGTGTGTGTGTGTGTGATCAGTTTTCTTTACGTTTTATACTTCATTTCTTGACCCTCACACGGTCGAGTCATTTCTAGTATTCCATTCCTTCTGACGCCAGACGAGTTTATTCGGCTGAAAGTGAGTCATAGGAGCCTGAAAATCTTAAGGTATCTATATATATTTTTTTTCTTTACCATCCCCCTCACCTTATTATTTATTTTTCTTTTTCTTTTATCCTCTGCTCCTCTTCCCTCTTCACCATCCCACATTCTCTCTTCATTTCTTCTGTGTTCCGTCAGATTTCCATTGTTTCTGTGTGTGTGTGTGTGTGTGTGTGTGTGTGTGTGTGTGTGTGTGTGTGTGTGTGTGTGTGTGTTTTACTTTTATTTCTTTCTTGTCATTGTCATCTATTCCCTTCTTTTATTTTATGCATTCGTTTCACTTTTTTTCTCTGTATTCATTCTTCCCCCCCCCCTTCATTTCATCCACTTTCTCACAATTTCTCCTTCTCACCTTTCGTTGCTGTCCTCATCCCCTATTTTCTTCTTGTCATCTTCCTTCCCCGTTTAACATCTCCTCCTCTTCCTCCAACCATTTTCCCCTCCTCATCCTGTAGTCATCTCTTTTGTCTTCTTACTTCACCGTATTTTTGCATCCACTCTCCCTCTTCTCATACCCTCCACATGCCTCTCTCCCTCCCTCCTACACACTCTCTTCCTTCTTTCATGTCCTTCTTCTACGTCTTTCCCTCCTTTTTATCTTTATTTTCCATTTCTTTTTTCCTCTCCTCTCTCGTGTGTGTTTTTGTTTGGTTTTGCAATATTTACTCTCTAACCTCAGTCTCATAATCCTAGCCACCATTCTCACATTTCTCTGTTGTCTCTTCAGTGCATTCCCTAATTTTATCAGTTATCTCTTTCATTCAGTAGATTTTTTTTATTTTTTGCGTTGGTCACTTTACACGCATTCTCTTATCTCTGTCCACCACTCTCATCTTTTCATCATCTCTGTCTTTTTACTGTCTCATTATCTCAGTTTCCTCCCTTTTCCTCTCACTCACTTCTCTCTTTTCTCTACTCTCATGCTTTTTGTCTTTTTTTTTTTTTATATAACTGTCTCTTTCCTCTTAGTATCATATTCCTGTCCACAGCTGTAATATTTCTTTCGCCTCTCTCCTTATGTTCTCCCCATTTTCCCAATTACATTCTTTTTCCTGCACCTACTTCTCTCTTTTCTCCACCCTCACTTTTCATACATACTCACAGTTCCTCCTTTTATTATTCTCATATTCTCAGCTTTCTCCACCACTTCCGTAATTCTTTCATTTCATATTATCTCTCTTCTCTTAATTTTATTTTTTCCATTCTCTCTCTTCTCTAAATTTTTCTCCCTTTTTCCTCCCACCATCCTCTCATTTCCTGGCATTTTTACGTTCATCCTCTCCTACGCATTCTCTTATCTTCGTCCTCCACTTTCATATTTCTTTCGTCTCCCTCCTCTTTTTCTCCCTCTTGTTCTTAACTCTTTTTTTATTATTATTATTATTATTTTCATATCCACTTCGCTTTTTACTTATCCTTTCGTTTCAGTGCATCTTTACATTTCCTACAAAAAAAAAAAAAAAATCTCTAATCTCTGTCCACAGTTTCCATATTTCTTTCATGTAACTTTTTATTATTTTTCAAAACTCTTATTTTTCTTCTCACCCTTTTCTTTTCCCCCTACCCTGTCTCCCATTTGACTCATGTTATCTTTGTCCACCGCTTTCATATATCTTTCAACTCTCTCTCTCTCTCTCTCTCTCTCTCTCTCTCTCTCTCTCTCTCTCTCTCTCTCTCTCTCTCTCTCTCTCTCTCTCTCAGTTCAAGCACATTCACCTGTTTTCTTCATAATCATTCTTTTATCTCTTACCGCTTTCCTAAGTCATTTTTATCTCCCTACATTCTTCCTTGTTCACAGCTCACTTCTCTTCTCACCCACGTCTCTTCTCCATCCTGTCATTTCCCATCATTATTACATTTTCACATTACACTCATTCTCTTATCTCTATCCACAACTTTCATTTTTTTTTTTTCCGCCTCACATTTTCTGCTTTCTCCTTATTTTCTCACTCCTCTTCACCTTCCCCTCACCCTCTTCTCTCGTCTCCAGTTACGTTTGTCTTTCATTTTCTTTTCCTAATATTCATTCTCATTCCACCACTTTGAATTGTCTTTGTTTTACTTTCTTCCTCTCAGATACTCCATCCCACACTTCTTTGATAGCCCTTTTTTCTCTTGCATTTGTCTTTTTCATTTCGTTTTTCTTTTTCTTCTTTTTTTTTTTTTTTTACTGTGAGGTGGAGACAGTATCGAAACCCTGGATGATGTGTGGTATGATTGAGTGAGCCATTTCATTGGACGTGCTGTGCGATGGAGGCCAACATTTTTGCTTTATCTTTCTGTGTTTCTGGATCCTACCTCATTCCATCTTTTACGTGGGAATTGGAGATGGGATGATGATGATGATGGTTTATGGTTCTCAGTTCCCCAGTGCTTCTCTCTCTCTTTCTCTCATCTGTCACATTTCCTTCTGTGTTTTCTCCCTGTTTCTGTCTTTCTTCTGTCTTACCCTTCATTGTTCCCTTTCCTTTTTCATATTCTTCCCTCTTTTCTTCTTTTCCCTATTCTCTTCCTTGTTTCGCCCAACCTACCCTTTACCGTTCCCTCTCCTTTCTCTTCCACGCCCTCCCTTTTTCTTACTCTCTGTTTCTCCTATCTTATCCTCCTCCCAGCTCCCTCTCCTCTTGCGCTTCGTATCATTAACCATCCAATTTAGTCCCCCCATCTTCCTTGCGTCTCCCTAACCATCCTATTTTCTTTCATCAGTCCTCCATCCTCCTTCCCCCACCCCACCTTCCCCCTTATCCTCCCTTCCCCCCTCCTTTCCCCTTTCTTCCCTCCCCCCTCCTTCCTTCTCCTTGCCCTTCCTTTTTCTCCCTTTCCCCTGTTTCCCCCTTTCTTCCTTAACATTTCTTACCTTCTCTTTTCTCCCACACCTTCCCCCACCTCCCTCTTCCTTTCCCCATCATTTCCCTGTCTTTCCCAACCATATCTCCACCTTTGTTTCCTCACTCTTCCCTTTCCTAGCCCCCCCCTCCCCAGTCCTTCTTCTCCCCTCCCCCCCCTTTCTCTCTCTCTCTCTCTCTTGGCCACCACACCTCCTCACCAACTCCCTTCCACCTTTCCTCTCTTCCCCTTCCACTTCTCCCCTTCCCCTCCCCTTCCTCCTCTCTCCTCCCCCTCCCCAGACAATGAACTGAGCTGGGGATAATCTGGTCCTGCTGACGCCCGCCTTCGCTCACGTCAGCCGGTCGGGGGGGTGGCCGGGGGGGGGGGCACGCCTACGAATTGGCGGTCTTCTTAAGAGGATTTAGCGGGCCGTCCTTAAAGAGAGGGAGAGAGAGAGAGAGAGAGAGAGAATATATCTCAAGCTTTAGGTATCTTTAAGTCCTCTCAGTGATCCTCTCTTAGATTTTGTCATTCGCGAAGACGGCGTGCAATCCCCGGAGACTTTTTTTTCTTTTCCTCCTCTCCCTTAAGACTTGGTAGCTTTCTTGCAGTTTTGGCTTTTTTTTTCTTCTTTATCTCTGCGGCTCTTTACAACTTTCACGTTTTTGTTTGCATTAATTTTGTTATCTTCTGAAACTTAGCTGGCAACTGACGCACAGAGATAAATTCTTACACATTTTTTGTTTCTTTAATTCAGTATTCGTGTTTTGATTTCACAGCGCCGTAAGATGGTCACATAGGAAAATTATTGCCACATATGGAGGCTCGAATTCACACACACACACACACACACACACACACACACACACACACACACACACACACACACACAGGAGAGAGAGAGAGAGAGAGAGAGAGAGAGAGAGAGAGAGGAGAGAGAGACCATAATTAAACCCGTCTCTTTAAGGTATTAAAGAGAAAAAAAAATTGCATGTGTGTGTGTGTGTGTGTGTGTGTGTGTGTGTGTGTGTGTGTGTGTGTGTGTGTGTGTGTGTGTGTGTGTGTGTTTTCGAGTCTCCATCTGTGGGAATAATTCGCCCATGTGAATATATTACGGCGAGGATAACAAAGCACTTCAAGAACCCAAGATCAAGGTATTCTTTCTCCATAATGTCTTGTGTCTCAGAAATTCCACTCGGGGGTATATGCAGAGAAGACTTTCACTCACACTGGTCGTTTTGTATGCTAATTCGCTGCTCTCTCTCTCTCTCTCTCTCTCTCTCTCTCTCTCTCTCTCTCTCTCTCTCTCTCTCTCTCTCTCACACACACACACACACACACACACACACACACACACACCTCTTCTCACCTTCTTTTTCTCCGCGTTTCGATCATTTCTCTCTCTCTTTCCACCCTCCCTCTCCCTTTTCTACAGTTTTACGTCTCTACCTCGACCCCACGGGAAGGAACCCTCTTTTATCTTACAATATTTGCCGCTGGGTGTCGTTTTTAATCCTTGTCGTCTTTATGTTACTCTGGGATGCTCGGCCGGTCGTAAAATGTAAGGATTAACTGGGGTCTTTTGGCTGTAATTCCCTTTTTCTTTTTTTCTTTTTATGTGGTGGTGGGGTAGGGTGGGAGAGAGAGAGAGTGAGTGTGTGTGTGTTTCTCCATTCGTGTGTGCCCGTGCTTGGGTGCGTGCGCGTGCGTGCATAGCAGCCCCAGTTTGCGTGCATGTGTCCTATGTATGTGTGTAAAAATTCACGACTACCTAACATCAGCCTCTTCGCAATTTTCTCGACCCTGTGTTGGCGGCTTTCCCCCCCTCTCCCCCCCTCGCCAAGATGACCAAACCCAGTGGCCCAAACTCGCTAATTACGCGAGTTTTAGCCGCGTCCTTCGTGTCTCATTGTTCCTCACTCTTCATAATTACTTTTTTAAAAACTCACTGTTGCTTCTGAGGTAACATCTCCCTGGGGCCTACTTCCCTGTGAGTGGCGGGGAGGAAAAAGGAAAGAAGAAACTCTCTCTTGTCGTCGTTGTCGTCGTCTTCGTCTTTTTCCAGACTCGCTTTTTCTTTTTCTCTTCTTCTCTCTCTTCTCTCTCTCTCTCTCTCTCTCTCTCTCTCTCTCTCTCTCACACACACACACACACACACACACACACAACGTAAGAGGTGATAAAGATGTTGCAAGTAGTGTAATCGAGCCAGAGAAATTAACCCTTGAAGACAATTACCTGATGTCATTCTCACTAAGGTAATCCATTAATTAAAGTAATGAAGGTGATACAAGAGCACTACAAGACGCGACAAGGAGAGTCTAGCTTTGCCCTTATTAAATAGAAGTGGGTATTAAAATAACACACACACACACACACACACACACACACACACACACACACACACACACACACACACACACACACACACACACACACACACACACACAGTAAATGATTAGTGTTACCATTATTATCATTATTATTATTATTATTATTATTATTATTATTGGTGGTGGTGGTATTATTATCATTAACGGTGGTATTCTTGGTGGTGCGTCCTTGGGTGGAGGCATACAGAGGGAGTCAAGAGGTTTATGTTACCTGCGGGCGACACCCTTAAAGGAGATGTCTTGCTGGGGAGAGGCCTTTGCAACTACCTCAGTGCTCTCTCTCTCTCTCTCTCTCTCTCTCTCTCTCTCTCTCTCTCCTAAACTGTTTCTCTGCCACACAGTCTTCTTTACCCTACTCTTCCCTGTGTATTTTTTGACTTACTCTGTTCCAGTCGCATCTCTGCTCACTACCACACTCACTTCTCTGCCACAGTCTCTTTTCTGTCACACTTACTTCTCAGCCACACTCATTTTTCTGTCACACTCACTTCTCTACCACACTCACTTTTTTTTTTTTGCCACACTTACTTCTCTGCCTCACTCATTTCTCTGCCGTATCCACTTAGGTACCGCAGTATATAAACTTACCCTCTTCCACACCCACTTCTCTACCACACTCACTTCTTTATCACACTCCCTTACTGCTGCAAAATACCCTCTGTACCACATTTACATCTCTGTCACATTCCCCCACTGCTTGATGATGCTCTCTCTGCCCCATCCACCTCTGTGCCACGCTCGTTTCTCTGTTCACCAAAATTAACTACCCCTCTCAGCCCTGTCATTTTCTTCTCTGCCACATTAACTTCTGTGCCTCACTCACGTCTCTTTCCCCCTAAATTCTGTATCCCACCAAGCCCTCTCTGTCAGTTCTGTATCCCAGCAATCCTTTCATCAATTTCTATATCCCTTTCTCTTCAGCCTTTCTATATTCTATCATTAAATCCATTGTTTCTCTGTTTCCAAGCCTAATTCTGTATCTCTCTCACTTCACTGACTTTTTTTTTTTACTTTCTCTCACTTTCTCACATTCAGTTCTTGCCATACCTAGATCTGTGTCTCATTCAATTCTCCCACTCGATTCCCTCTCACTTTTTCTCATGCAGTTCTTTCCAGTCTTTGTTTTCCACCTCACTCACTCTCTCACTTTGCACTGGCCCACTTTTTCTCTCATTCACTTCTCTGGTCCTCCCTGTCACACTATTTTCTTTTTTCTTTCTTTTCCATTTTCCTCTAACTTTGTTCTTACGTCGTTCTTCTAACTTCCTAACTTTTCCCTAACCCTCTTATCAGGAAAGATATCCCCAATGGCTAGTGAGAGAGAGAGAGAGAGAGAGAGAGAGAGAGAGAGAGAGAGAGAGGATAATGAAGATATCTACTGCGTCCGTTCACTGCTCTACGTACCTTCTGTTGGTTAAAATCGTCTGAAGGTGACACGAAAACAGGTGAGAGTAGACGTCACACACACACACACACACACACACACACACACACACACACACACACACACACACACACACACACACACACACACACACACACACACACACACACACACCGGCTTCCCTAAATGACATAACACGCACACACGCACATCAAAACCTCCCCCTAATTGCACATAATTCTCTCTCTCTCTCTCTCTCTCTCTCTCTCTCTCTCTCTCTCTCTCTCTCTCTCTCTCTCTCTCTCTCTCTCTCTCAAGCGATATCCCACAGACGATCATGTTTCCCCCTCCCCCCCCCACACACACACACATCCCTCCCCCTGCAAGACCTTCGATCCCTATAAGAGAGAGAGAGAGAAGGGTGCGTAGGGGTGGGTTTATGAGGTGGACGTGCAGGCTGGGGGCGTCTCTCCCCTTATACGCCCTCAGTAGCTACAAGGTCCATTGGGGAGACGGGAGGGGGGCGTATTGGTGGCAGTCCCAGCTATACGCAGAGAAAAGGAAGCTTAAACACGCCTATTGACTGCACGAGGGTAATTTAAAGCCTGTTGTGTGTCTGTGATGGAGGAGAAGGAAAAGAAACAGTGTGCTTTTTCATATACACATTCCTTTTGCTTTTGCTCCCTTCAGTTCTGTCAAATACATATATAGACTGACACAGGCAAGCAGTCATTACAGTACATCGCCTTTCAGTTTTGCATCATTCTTCCTACGGATATCCCTTCCCGTTTCGTACTTTGCCAGCGTAGGGATAGGGTTAATTCCGGTTATCACTCTCCCTCATAGAAGTGGATTACATATGGACTGCTAGTTATAGTTACAGTTAAATTAGGCGTAAAATTAATAAAACCAGCCCAAATGTAATAAATAAACCAGATTACTGAAGAAAGTCCTACCTCATAATTAGGTAAATGTTGTATAAAAGGAAATTAATAAAACAGTGGTGTCAAAATGTTGATATGTAAGAAATAAACCAACATAATGAAGAGAGCCCAGGTCTGGATGAAAGTTAGGTACAGGGTGAGTCATTAGTCTGGAAGCACAGGAAAAAGGGCAAATAATGAGGATAGCTTATGATTCTGAGAGAGAGAGAGAGAGAGAGAGACCCATACTTTTTCCCCAATATTTCCAGACCACTGACTCACCCTTGATTTTCTCAATATATAGACAATTTCGGACAGGGAGTATAATTCTGAAAAAAAGGAAAAAATGTTTCATTGAGTACACACGACGAAAAAGAAGAGAAAACTTGAGAATGTATGGCGGTGGCACTAATGAGGATGGATAGAGATTGGGAGTGGCTGGGAGGGGGAAGGGAGGGAGGGAGGAGGGGGAAGGGAGAGGAGGAAGGAGGGGAAGGAAGAGTAGAGGAGACTGGGGAAGGAGATGGGATGAGAGGGGAGGCGGTCATGAAGAGAGAGGAGGAAGGGAGAGTAGTGAGTGGGAAAGGAGAGAAGAAGAGAGAGGCAGGAGAAAGAGGGGAAGAAGAGGGGAGAGAAAGGGTTAGAGGAGAGAGAAGGAAGGAAGAGAAGAGGAGAGTGGGAAAGACGAAAGGGAGGGGAGAGGGTTAGGGAAAAGGAAGAAGAGGAGGAGTAGAGGGGAGGGGGGAAGGAATAGAGACGGAGATAAATGGAGTCTTCGTGAGGAGAGAGAGAGAGAGAGAGAGAGAGAGATGGAAAGGGGGGTTTGGGGATGGAGAAGTTGTTAGAAAGGTTAGGGAGGGGATAGGGAATAAGAGAGAGAGAGAGAGAGAGAGGACAAGATGGGGGGGAATAACAGGGCAGGAAGCGGAGGGTCTGAAAGAAGAGAGGAGAAGGGAGAGGAGTACAGGAGTGCAGATGACAGGAGGGAAAGAAAGGGTATAGGGGGGTAATGAAAGAGGGGAAAGGGGGTCGAAGGAGAGGGGGAATATCGAGTTAGAGGATCTGTGAAGGAAGGGGAAGAGGGGAGGGAGGAAGATGTCTGGAATTAAAGAGGTCTTTTAATGAGAGGGTCTTTTAATTGGGGGTCTTATATACGAGGGTCTGGGAGTGAGAGCCGATGGAGAGAGAGAGAGAGAGAGAGAGAGAGAGAGAGAGAGAGAATGATGGTGGGGGGTGAAAGGAAAGGAGCCCCCAGATGCGCAAGTAGAAAAGGGGGACTGGAGGGGGTACTCAGCAAAACACCTCTCTCAGAAACTTTCCAAAAATCCACACTCAAGTATTAAAGTGTTACGCTGGAGCACACACAACTTGGCCAGGGTCGTAACTAACACTTTTTTCTCAGTTAGCCAAAGTTTCAGAATTAAATAACTGTGTGCTATTTCGCCAAAGTCCTTAAGCCAGGCGGTGGAAGGAGAAAGTAGTTTTAACAGAGACTTAAGCGGCGGATTAGTTGAAGTTTTATGAAAGTACTGGATGGAGATGCTACCAGTTTTAATGTTGTCTTTATATGATCATTATGGTGCTGGAAAACTCTCATTACTCTTGGTTTGTGGAGTATTTTTATATTTTAGTTACTCTAGCGTCAGGTTTGGGATGGTGATGGATGATGCTGATGACGGTGATTGATGATGATGATGATGTACCGTAATATTACGATGTTCTAGTATTCTGTAGGCCTTTGTCCAAGTAATATACTTTTTGGGGATTAATATAAAAAGAAGAAAAATCATCTGATGTGAATGTCAGAATGCAATACTTGTTTTTTGATACTAGAATTAATGCCAAATATATAGATAAAACTTAGGGTGTTAGTCTCCAGGTAATGCCCGATGGTGGAAAGAATTATTACACTCCTGACGACTTGCACATTATGTTAGTATCGCCATATAGCCAATAGCTGTTCGACGCTTTAGACCGAAAAATGTATGTTTTGTGTTCGGAGAGCGCCACACATTTATTTTATTTTTTTATCAACTATGGAAAGAAACCCCGAACTTAAGAGATAAATATGTGTGAGGGCATGAAGGAAAATATATATGGCCTGTTGGGAACGGTAATTTTTCTTTGTAAAGCTAACCAGTCTTTATTATGAAATTTCTGTAAAACCTGGAAGCATTTTTTTTTTTTTTTTTTTTTTTTTTTTTACGTACAGAGGGTACACTGCGCTGGATGAAAATGTTTATCTTAATATTTTCAGCCTGAGAATTTTACACCGCCGTCCATCTCCTCGTAAGCTGGGGGAGAATGAACCCCTTCGGCCCGAGGACGTACTCAACAGGGCGGTCCTTACATAATGCTCCACTTCCACTCCATTGGGCGATAATCTGTGTGTTGTCGGCGTGGCTCAGTAAGCGAGGTCAGTGTATATCCTGCATCATTTAATCATTTCCTACTCGCAGTGTCTACATCATCTGTTCATTTCCTTCTCCCTCTTCAACACACGCCCACACCAGCAGACTGAACCGTCCCCGCAGACCACAAGTTAGGCCAGGTGAGCCACTAATGGAGCGCTGTTTACAAACAACCCTGTATATTTCATTCCTACAATCTACGGACGATTTTACTCAGATTAGTAGAGATTATTCGGGATTGAGGGATTGCACAAAGCTTTCATTAATCCCTTGCTTAAGAGATGTGTTCCTTGAGATGAATAAAATGGTGTGGAAATAGCATGAGGAACATTAGACACAATTTTGTTCACAGGGTTAATATTTTCGTGGTTAGAATTCCATAGCCTCGTCCATCTGAGGCCAAGTGAGGTTGGTGAGATTTAACACACTGGTACCGCGGTTGGCTTCACCGCACCTGTTAATTACCTGTCAGGGAAATTGCACAGTGCTTTAAGAGGACCAAGATAGATATAATACTCGTTTTACATTAACTTAGCCCTGATTTTCATCCTTGTGCATCTGGTAGAATTAGATCTCATTGGCATAGTCTTCTTTGTAACAAACAGCCCCGTATGGACCAATAGCTCTGTTGCTGTGTGCTTTCCTCTATACTCCGTTGTTCCTCCTATCCTTTACCTCTCTCCTCTCCAGTATGTCTCACAGCGAGTACGCACTCCTTTCTTCTTCACCATCATTTCTCTTTCCTCCACCAGTCTCTACTTCCTTTTAATGATCTACCCTTTCTCTGCACCACTCTCTCTCTCTCTTATTCCATTTAATTCACCGGTACCGTTTCTATCCACCACTCTCTCTCTCTCTCTCTCTCTCTCTCTCTCCTTCCTTTCCTCCATCATTTTCTCCCTCCCTACTTCCCTCCACCTCCTTCACTTATATCGAGTGGTCACGTCTTTCACTCTTACCTTCACCAGTTCTTTCCTCTCTCCTTCATCTCCTTAACCGCTACCCCTCTCCTTCCCTCCAGTCTTTCCTCCATCAGTATTTCCTTTCCTCCCTTCCTCCTTCCCTCCAGTCTTTCCTCCATCAATATCTCCCTCTCTCCCTCCCTCCTTTCCTCCATTTCCTTCACTTTGGGGAGTGGTCACGTCTGGAAGGTGGCGTGAGGAGAGGAATCACGAATTCTCATAACTCACTCTGGCCCATCCCAGGATTACTTCTGCTACCGGGCCTGGGTGAGAGAGAGAAAGAGAGAGAGAGAGAGAGAGGAACTAGCGAAGTATAAGAGTGAAAGACGTGACCTCTCGCTGGAAATGAAGGACGGGGCGCCGAGGGAGGAGGAGGAGGAGTAGGAAGGTGCTGATGGAGGAACGGAGGGAGAGAAGGAGGTATTGGTGGAGAGAGAAAGAGAGAGAGAGAGAGAGAGAGAGGAAAAAAGGCGATGTAGGAAAAAAGGAATGAAAAAGGCATTAGCTGTACTGAACAAGGATAAAGTAATTGTCAAGTGTTTATAAGTCTTTCACTTTAACTTGGCTTAGATTTTCGTCCTTAAGACATTGCCGTGGCTCTACATCCTTTCCAGATCGCTTCTTCATGATTAGAGTCATATTCAGGTGTTAATCTTTTGCTACAATACGGCCTTCAGGATGGAGTGACGGTAATATTAGTCTAAGTTATAGTAAAAGTGTATGGTCTAATTGAACTGGGACAATGCCGTGGCTCCACATTCTTTACAGAGCACTTCTTTGTGACTAGCATCGTATTCGAATGTTAACCTTTCGCCACAACACAGCGTTCAAGATGAAGTGACGGCAGCTTTAGACCCAGTTACTGTTATTCTGTTGTTACGTCTCAGTATTCAAGATGCAGAGACGGCAGTTTTAGGCCAAGTTAGAGTAGAAGGAGCATTGTAGTCTTTTTGTGCCTGAGAAGAGGTCATGCTAGCGAGAAACTTAATCCCCTTCCTCCCTCCTGTTCTCTCAAAATTACGACCTGCATTCATTTCCATTCATCCTCATTTCGCCCGGTTACTCCTCTGCCTCTTTCACACGCACACCTCTTCCTTAATTCACACTCCCCTGTCTTAAGCATTAACTCTTATCTCTTTTGATGTACAGGTAGCTCTCTTTCTTGTTCTCTTCTCGTCGGTGTTCATGTTCTCTCTCTCTCTCTCTCTCTCTCTCTCTCTCTCTCTCTCTCTCTCTCTCTCTCTCTCTCTCTCTCTCTCTCTCTCTCTCTCTCTCTCTCTCTCTCTCTCTCTCTCTCTCTCACACACACACACACACACACACACACACACACACACACACACACACACACACACACACACACACACACACACACACACACACACAAAGCCTGTTCCTTGTCTTCCACGACATTTCATCTCGGTCACATTCTCTGATTTCCTTTCACCGTTTCCGCCTTTGTCATACACACAGGAGCCTTCGTTTTTCCTCAGTATTGCATTTCTTCTTCCTTTTTCTTTTTCGTTTTTTGTGTCATGCCCTGATTCTTCTTAACCCCTCAACCCGTAGACTTTATCTGTATTTTATGCTTGCTATTTTCAAGCAATTATTATTCAGGAAAGAAGCTCTCGTGCAAAAAAAAAAAAAAAAAAAAAAAAAAAAAGTGAAGGCTGCAGGATGAATATTATCCCCCCAGTTCGAAATATCTCTCGTAAAATTAGTAAAAAAAAATCTTTGATAGCAAGATTTAAATGTACAAGATGTCTTCATACTTCAGTAGTTTTTTTTTTTTTTTTCTTTAGGCACAAATTTCTTTTTCGTCTAAGCTAAGTGGGAGCTACAAGACAATTTTTAACATTCACGTACTTTATCTAATTCGTGAAAGAAAGTTGTCATACGCTTTGCACCTTACCCTGGCTCAGATTTTCGTCCCTTTGCAGATTGTTTCGCGAAGCTCAGTGGCAGAATAAGATAATGCTACTGCCCAACATCCCTTCCATAGCACTTCATCGTGACTAGTATCATTCTTGTGTCAATCTATTGGTATAACTGAGTGTTCAAAATGGAAAGATGGCAGTTTGAGGCCAATTAAGAATAAAAGGAATATAGTCAAAATTAGATGCTAGGCCACGCACACCCCTCGCTTTATCACACTTCTATGTCCTAAGAAGAAACTCTCTCTCTCTCTCTCTCTCTCTCTCTCTCTCTCTCTCTCTCTCTCTCTCTCTCTCTCTCTCTCTCTCTCTCTCTCTCTCTCTCTCTCTCTCTCTCTCTCACGTTCCACAGTATATAGATTTATTTTTGACGGCACGCGCATACTAAATTCTTCCACCAAGTTGAACCCAAAGCACAGTACCTGCTGTCAGTAACCTCTAAGGATTTCCTGCTTGTAAAGTGCCGTGTAGCGGAAATTAGAATAAACCCTTAGATCAAATTTATTTTAACTATTACAGAGGTGACACGTTTTGCTTTCTAAATATTTATGCTTTATTAAAATTACAATTGTTCGTGTAATAATTCCACCCAAACGGAGATCTGTATCTGAATAGCTTAGGGCTTCACTGAATTTAGTTTCCTCCAATATACAAATTATCTTACGTATGAATCGTTATTAAGAGATTTTCCTAATCCTAATAACATAGGGTCTTATTCTCGTTGGCTTAAGAAATTTCGTAACACCTCTTTCTCAGTTATTTATTTTGCACATTATACCTTGATATCTTGTATGTTACTTTTGCGAATTTTGTCGATATTCAAACAAGTATAAATAACATACAAAGAAATATTAACATGTACATTGCAAAATAAATCGCTAAGGAAAAGGTGCTACGGAATAAAGTCTGCCAACAGAATACGACCCATGATCTGACGGCAGCAAGCACTTCTTTGTGACTAGGCACCATAATAATGAAGGTCCTATATTAAATTAAAACAGTATCCCCCTAAGCGATGGTACAGCAGCCCATCCCTAACATATCGACACTCCGTAACCATAAATCAACAGAGTCCCCTGGTGCTCTTTGTCTGGCGGCTCTATATATCAGGCGACCTTTCTATTTTTATCTCCACTACCAGGCATAAATATTCAGCTTTGGAGAGCCGCCTAGTAGTGAAGGAGTTAGTGAAGGATTATCTAACTCCTCCAGCTCCAGAAATCACTCCTAAGCTGAATAAAATCGTCTGGAGGTAACAAAGAAGACATATGAAAATAAAGGACCGTGTATTGAAGAATTTATTTGGTTTTCTTTTTCATTGTGAGGGGGTCTTTTCTAATCTGTAAGTGAAAATCCTCTGAAGACAGCAAAAAATATGCTCTAGTTTATTCACTCTAACTTGCCGAAGATTTCCGTCCTTTTGCAGCCTACTGTAGCTATTTCTTATACCTCAGATGTAGAAGACAATGATGTGGCTCTAAATTCTCTCCACTGCACTTCTTCTTGACTAGCACCATATTCTAGTGTTAAGCTCTTTTTTCATGTAGTCCATGTGCTGAATTAAACAGTGCCTTTGCTTTACATTCTATCCAAAGCACTTCTTCCTGACTAGCATCATATTTTAGTGTTAAGCTCTTGTTTATAGCACACCACTGAGGCGATGATATGCCTATTTTGCGCCTAGATATAACAGAGTATATATAAGATGGTAGAGCAGACCGACCATGACATATCGACACTGTTTAGTTATTCAGTAGACCCCTGGATGTCCTCTGTCTGATGGCTCTATATTTCAAGAGAGCATAAAATATACGAGGCACCCCCACCCACCCGCTCTCTCTCTCTCTCTCTCTCTCTCTCTCTCTCTCTCTCTCTCTCTCAGGGACTATATCACATGCTGAAGTGGTTAACATTTCCCCCATTTTACTTTTGAATTATTCTAATATAACGTCAACTACTTCATTGATTATTTTTTTAATTGTATTTTTGCTGTATGCTAGTTATTTTTGTGGTTATTATAATTTTTATTATCATCATCATCATCATCATCATCATCATCATTACCTGTATTATTGTTATTAGTATTATTATTACAGTAGCAGTAGTAGTAGTTGTAGTATTTCCCAAGTTACATATCACCTCCATAAATCACCTTAGAAATATTTCCTGAGTTACATATCATTCATTCATTCATCATAAGTCCCTTCAGTGTGAGAGATTTTTTCCTAAGCTGAATAAAATCGTCTGAAGGTAACAAGAATACAGTTTTTAAAAGGGCGTCTCGTAGTGAAGGGGTTAAATAAACGAGGCAGACAAGGGACCCGGGCCATCCTGTTTCTTGCTGAATATATTATGGACAAAAGATGGCTGGCAATTTTTCTCCCTAAAAGTTTTGATATCGGATGCATTAAAACTCGACCCACCTCACTACGATCCGGTATTTTTACATCATCTTCTTGCTACTCCACCATCCGCTTACTCGATGTAGTACTGCTTCCAAAACGATGCAGTAACACACAAGAGGATATGGAAGCTTGATATGCATAACACATCGTAAAGGAGTGAATACTATGAAGTCCTCTACGCCAGCAAGGATACGGGTGATGGTGTGGGTGGGAGGTTGAAGGCTGATGGTTGCGTAACATGAATGAGGACAGACAGCTGGACATGACTCACCACCATCCCTACTATCATTACACGGTTACTCATCTCCATCACCATTACAGCTACTCTTGTTACCACCACCACTACAATTACCCACATAATAAGTCTAATAGAATAATTGCCACAATCAGCATAATTTCATAGTCAGATGTCCTTCAGCTCTTATACCACGAAATTTCAAACAAAAAATTTCATCCATCATAATTAAGCTGCTATTACACACAGTTACTGCCATTCCTGAGTGGTAATGGAGTGAGTTAGAAGGGAACTGGTGTTTGTGGGACCGTGATATAATTTCAGAGTGGGGCATGGGGAAGTGTGTGCATTGAATTCTATCAAAATCGACATGAGAAGCATCCCAGCAAATACCATCACATCAGTTCTGAATGAGATAATCTTGTTTTAGAGTAGTAAACAGTTCGGCATTAAACTAACCCCGTAAACACACAGCAACTACCACCATCACAAACACCACTATCACCACCACCACAGCAACCACCATCACAGACACCACCACCACAGTTACCACCATCACAAACACCACTATCACCACCACCACAGCAACCACCATCACTGCCCACTCGTCGTCTGCGTGTGGCCAGTGTTAGGTAATGAGCCTTGTTATGTCCAGCTGTCAGCATAAATAGTGCCCTAGTAACACCACCATCACAACTACCACCATCAACCACATCATCGCCACCACCACCACCACCACGGTCACCATTAGGAAAAACAGCAATCACCGTCACTGGCCTACCATCCCTTCCAGCAAAGCAACCATCACCAACAGTACCGTTACCACCACCACCAATTGTCACCACTAACACCATCACCACCACCATTATGACCAACATATACCAGTCATCACCAAATAAAACAACCACCACCACCACCACCACCACCACCACTGCCACCACACCTAGCCACCACCACCCCTCCCACAACAACCATTACGAGTACCACCACAGCTACCAAACGACCACCATCACTACCCCTGGTCGTCTGCGTAAAGTGGGGTAAGATGAGCTTTGTTATGCCCGGCTCTCAACCTCACTCGTGTCCCAATATCTGTGCTAATTGGGACATGGAGGGGGACACTCCTAACTTCACTCCTTGCCTAAATTCTCCCTGTACAGTATTGCACCTGTTCTCTGACCTGTGATTAATCCTTGTAATCTTGTGACTCTCTCTCTCTCTCTCTCTCTCTCTCTCTCTCTCTTCTATTCTTGCCATCTCTAGACAAATTTTAAGTGGGATAGAAAGGAGGTTAGAGATTTAAAAAAGTGGGTGAGATGAGAAAAAGGAAGAGGAAGAAAGATGGAACGCAAAGAGTAGAGTGAGATGAGGATGAGAGACTTTTTTTTTTTTTCCAGCTTCAGAGAGATGGCTATTTCGGACAACAACTTAGCCTTTTCATACTCAGGCCAACTCTAGCACCTTACCAGACGATTTTACTCAGATGGGGTGTCACAGGAGCCAGAGTTTTAACCCCTTGAAGCCGATAACATTATTTTTTAGCTTATTTTTGTAACCTCCGGACGATTATATGCAACTCAAGGACAGACCGATTAAATATTGAACTCCGGAAAGACCTCTAGTAGTGAAGAGGTTAATGAAGTCCATCTAACCCCTCCAGTTTGAAAAAAAAAAATATATATATATATATTCAGGGATGCCTTTTTTTTTCAGGGCAAACTTTTTACCCGCCCTGTTTAACCAGTTTTGGCTTTTGCATATATTTTCATTTTTTTCATTTATTTCCGTTAATTGCACAGCTTCAGTCAACGAATGTCATGCATTGAATAAAAAGAAATTGCATTGGAACTAGACACTGTTGGAAGATTAGTTTTAAAGTGCGTAATTCGATCAGCAATGTTTTTACAAATTTTTTAAAAGTCCACAGTAAGAACTCGTAAAACTGCAGCTTAAAATACCACTTGACATTTAAAAACAGATTCACTCAATTAACTGTACCAGCATTTAATCATCGACTCCGGTAGAGATGTTGCGGTAAGTTAGAGAGAGAGAGAGAGAGAGAGAGAGAGAGAGAGAGAGAGAGAGAGAGAGAGAGAGAGAGAGAGATTTACCTCACTTATCTCTGTTTGCCCACCTACTGTTACCAATACAATCACCACTACATTATTACCACCTCCAGATTCCCCTACATCATTATCGTAGACAATCTCCCCACCAAAAATAACCACAGCTACTTTTACTACAGTCACCACTACCACATTACAACCACTACCACAGTTACTAGGACAACCATCATTCACCACAACCACTACTAACCAAAAACCACTACGACCAGTACCACACCACCACCACCAGCATCACCACTACATCCACCACCAATAAGTCCCGTATCACAATCACTACCACAGTTACTTATCACCACCTTAACCAGCCCCACTACACTCACTACCAGAATCACCAAGTTCAGTACCACATCCACCACCATCACATCTGCCAGAACTACCATAACCACTACGTCTTAAACCACAAAGACCACTAAGTTATAGCCGCCGCTACCACCACACCTAACCAAACCAGCACTCCCACTACGAAACCTACCAACACTACTACCACTGCCACGATTACCACATCAATTAAAGTCACCACACCCACTAATCAACCAAAAATCGCTGAGACCAATACCACAACATCACAACCACCATATCCACTACCACCACAACTACAGCTAAAACTCACCTGCGGCCCCTACCACAACCATTATACCACCACATCTACCAGAACAACCACACACACTACCACCCCAAAATCACCACAACCACTTCCTCAATTAGCCAAATCATCACTTCGCCGCCTCAACGACTGACGCAAAACAGGCCAGACCAATTAGCAGATGATCAGCAGAGTTGGCGAAAAAGAAACTTGCAACAGGTAGGACAAAACTTTAAATTGGGTGAGTGGATGCAGGTAAAAGGTATTCAGGTGGAGCTACATTCTGGGTTAATTCGCCTAATGGAAGGCCTCACGTACAGGAACGTTGATTATTGGTACTATAGATGTTAGCACTTTTCCTCGTTCATGAGTGGCAGATGTGTCGGGATGATGATGATGATGATGATGATATTGGTGGTGGTGGTGGTGGTGGTGGTGATGATGATGATGGTTGTTGTAGTGGTGGTGATGATGATGATGGTGGTGATGGTGGCAGTGGTGATGATGATAATGGTTGTAGTAATGGTGATGATGATGATGATGATGATGATGATGATGATGATGATGATGATGATGATGGGCAAAGCTGACAAAAAAGAAAGTTTCCTAAGGGCATGCCAAAACTTTAAATTAGGTGGGTGGGTGTTGAAGAGGCATTCAGGTGGAACTGCACTGGGGGTTAATTCGCCTAATGGAAAGTCACACGAACAGGGTTAGGCGCAGCGCCAGTGTTTAATTCGTCCAGTAAACATGGCGTGCATTTAATCTCATTCCTTCTACCACCGGACGATTTTATTCAGCTAAAGGATGATGTTTTGAAGGAGAGACATTTTTCGAGCTTGAGGCGTTAGAAATAGCTCTCGTTAATTCCTCTCTACTAGAACTCTGGAGCTGCGGTGGCTTGGTCGGTAGCGCACTCGTCTCATGATGCTTGTGCCCCATGTCTAGGGTTCGAACTCAGGCCGTGGCGGACATTTAAAGTCTTGCTGGTAGTATGCCCTTTTATATATTTGTATATTTTCGCACCCTGTCGCTTCCTATCGATGGCCTATCCAGATCTAAAACACACACACACACACACACACACACACACACACACACACACACACACACACACACACACACACACACACACACACACACACACACACACACACACACACACACACACACACACACACACACACACACACACACACACACACACACACACACACACACACACACACACACACACACACACACACACACACACACACACACACACACACACACACACACACACACACACACACACACACACACACACACACACACACACACACACACACACACACACACACACACACACACACACACACACACACACACACATCACTCTTCGTACAGACACTCCTTCCCCGTCAGTACTTCACCAGTATTGGGAAGGGTTAAGTCTGAGTATCACTCTCCCTCCGAGAATAAGGTTCGGTCTAGCAGTGGAACTAATATGAACTGCTACAGAACCCGGAATCTGCCCTGAGGCGAATAAAATCATCTTGTGGCAGAAAAAATTATAATAGAAAAAAGAAAAAAAAAAAAAGGAAGTGAAAGAAAACACGGGTGAAATAGTCGAGATTTATTCCCTGGTCTTCTTTCATCTCCTTCCCCGTAGTAGTAGTAATAGTAGTAGTAGTAATAATCCCATCCATCCATTGCCAGACGCCATGTATCCCAAACGGGGTGGTCAAGTATGATAATAATAATAATAATAATAATAACACATTGTCGAACTGAAAAGGTGACAATCCGTGGAGAATGCAGGGCTAAGTTAGGTGGAGAGGGCGTGTGATGTGGATGAGAGAGGTTACATTCAGCATTCATTTGCGTAATGTGCTGGAACTAGCAGAGGGGATGCAGGTATGGCCAGGAAGGAGGAGGAGGAGGGGCAGTGTGTGATGAGGGAACAGTGTAATGAGACCGTATCTATATGTCTTAGATTGGGTTGGGTTAGATTAGGATGGATTAGGTTAGGTAGGGTTGGGTCTGGCTGGATTAAGTTGTGTTGAGTTAGATTGGGTTGTGTTGTGTTCTGTTGTGTTGTGTTGGGCAGAGAAGTGTGTGATGATAGCCAGCATAATAGGGTCATCTTCTCGTTTTCATAGGTACAGTTAGGTTAAGTTAGGGTAGGTTAGAATAGATTGGGTTTGGTTAGGTTACGTTAGGTTAGGCGTGGGGATGGAGGCAGGGCGATGATGAGTGTGACGAGGACAGATATAAGATAATTTTCTCGTGACATTACGTTACTGTACGTTAGGAAAGGGTAGGTTTGGGAATGAAGACAGAGCGAGGGTGAGGACCGTGAGGAAGTCTGATGAAGGGCATTGTTCTCGCCGGATTGGGAGACTTCGTTAACACCTTTTCCTCAGCGATTTATTGTGCCTTTAACACCGACATATCCTCTTGTAATTAATGTGTCTGAAACGAAATAACATACTAGAGGACATCCCTCTCACAGTGAAGGGGTAAATGGAAGGACATCAATAGCCCCTCAACTTCGAAGATTCCAGCAAAAAAAAAATAATAATAATAATAATCAAGAGATGGCGCATAGCGAAGAGATACAATACGCAAAATAAATCGCCAAGAAAGAAGTGCTATGGGGTCAAGTGTGAGACCTAAAATAACGGCTCATAATAGTAATAGAAATAACTTAAAAAGATAATAACTTACCGTCTATAATTCGCCGTTCCCGGCTGGGCTAGCTGTCTTTCTGATCCGTCTTCTAAAATCACACTGAAGCACGTTTGATCAGTTTCAGAAATGGAGCGAGTATTTACACCGCAGTTTCAGGAACACAGTTTTTCTTTTTCTCGTTTACAAAGCATGTAGTTTCGGTCACTAACTCTTCAATTAAAGTTATTCACCAAAGCACTTCGAGTTCACCCTAATCAACCCCACTTGCGTCCACTAACTTCATATGCAGATTTTCCAGTTCATTACAAGTCCTCTCTGGATTGCCGCTCCTCTCCCTAATTTAGTCAGTAATTGCCAAGGAGGTCACAGATTACCTCACATATTTTCCAGAGTTAGTGAGAATTCCGGGACTAGTCACTCGGATGTTTTGCATAATTAGGGAGAGGCCGAAGGAGCAAATGAGGCAGCACCGAGTTCCATATTTGCAAACGCTCTCAAGGCTAAGTAAGATTTATTTGTCTGTTTCCTCGTCTTTCCTCAGTTAGCTACCGAACACCTCATAGTCAAACAGTAGTGATTATTGAAGTTCAGAAGTAACGGACTTTCGTATTGCAAACTTTCGTATGAAAAATATGTATTTCCAAACATTCGTGAGCTTAAGTTGCATAAAAAATGTTTGTTTATACATTTGTCTTCACTCATACAGCTATCAAACACAACTAAACTTAAGCGAATATTGAATTAAAAACAAAAAACAAAGAAAACTAAACGATTTCTAATAACACTAACTGCTGTGAAGATTTGTTTATCCTGCAGATTGGTTGAGAGCCTTTGTAAATGCGTCCCCAGCCCCTCTCTATCGTCCAGCCCCTTTGCTGTGCTCCGTTCAGTTGGGTAATTTATGCAGGCTAGATACTGGAGAGGGTCGCCTTCATGTGGTGGCACCAATATAGGTGTGTGGTGGAGCTGCCTGGTTATACAAACGTCACTAAACCCCCTCCCTATCCCCTGAAAGAAGGATGGTGGACTGCAAGAGGACGGTTATTTCAGCCTGCAGTCCACTGGGTTCACATTCAGATGAACCTGGGGCTGCGGTGGCAACAGCAATCAGCCTAACACCATGTTTCTTTCTTCTTTTTTTTTTATTTATTTATTGATTCAAAACTAAGCAGTTTCAAAAGTTATCTTAAGTGACCCCTTCTTTGATGCTAGAACAGTTAAAAATTGAATTTAGGCAAACACCCAACTATCTTGTTCAGTCAAGATTCCCTAGCACAACGTAGCCTGTTAAGATGAGGGAAAGAACAATAATATATACAGTGTTTGTAAGGTGTGTATGTGTGTCAGTGAAGGGTGGAAAAGAGATCAGGAAGATGATGATGATGATGGTACCTGTGTATGTTTATGTATAGGGTATGTAAAGTATGTTTATGTGTCAGAGATTGGTGGAAGAAAGGTCTCGATAATGATGATGATGATGATGATAAGGTATATGGCAAGGGTATATTAATTCATGTAAGCTCCGTGACTTTCCAAACATGAAACTTTAAAATATTTCACAAAATTGGCGTATTATTCCTTCACGCACCATAACTTATAAAAATAACACGCTCAGAAATACCTCAAATTAATTGTACTATCTTATTTCTGCGTGAGTAACAGTTTATATTGGAATTCGAAGTCTCTCGAAAACAGTATTTTTTCCACCCGGCACGACAGAATATATGAAAGGCATGTTCAAATATATCATGATTATATTTTTGTGGTGGCATAATCGAAATCATTGTTTCACGAAAGCTGCATAGTTTTTCTTCCTTCTTCGAGCATAACATGTCAATTTCCGGTACATTCAGATATATCGTAATTAAGTTTTGACATCATCCAGTACAGTGTGTGAAATTTTAATAACGAAATTGTATGTGACACGAAACCGGCATACTTTTCCCTCACACAAGCGAGTATGTGGATGGCATGTTCATGTATATCGAAATTAAAAAGTAGTTCCATGTTCCTAAGTGGATTTTTGTATATTATTGAAATTATAGAAGTCATAAGAGGGCAGCATATAATTTTCTTCACGATAACCACATAAATAAGCACGGATCACACCGCCGCGCCGCGCTGCCCGACCCCTCGACGGATCGGGGTGCCACCTTGAAATCAAAACCGCGGTGCCAGGAGAGCGACTCGGCACACCCTACCTCGGCGACGACTAGTTCGCGACTGAGGCACCGCCGCCGCTCGAACCTCACCTCTCACCCTTCGGCACACACAGATCCATCGGCCCTTACGATTAACTACCCGCCGTAACGATGTGATTTGCTGGAAGAACGGGAGATAAGGGAGGCCTCTGCACTCCCGCTTCCTCTCTATGTCATAGAAAAACCAATCACAGTAACGACAGAGGGACTGATCTTGAGGGGCGTGGGTAGGATTTAAAAAAAAGGGGTGGCTAACGAGAGGCCAAGCGTGGTTTTAAAGTAGCCCAAGAATAAATGCTGAAGGGAGCCAGAATACTCCGTCTGAAATTTAGAGTAGCGGATGGGGGTAACTAGGTATATTCAAGGGGTGACCAGTTCCTCCATCGCCACTCTTCCGGCTACGTCGCTGCTGATCGTACGTGTGTTAAAGGATCGGGGCGAAGGGTCGGATTCTCGCTAGCACTGGAGTCCTCGTAGCACAGGTTTCTTTGCGATTTAGTTTGATATCACATTTTGATACGCCATTTTATCTGTATACAATCTTTTATTTATATATGTTCAGTTTCTACACAAATTTACCAAAATAACCTACAGTACAGTACAAGAGTTTAAAAAATTGTTATGTGCAAGATAAATCGTCGAGGAAGAGGCGTTGTGAAGCCTTCAGTGTCACCCTCACTGTGAGTTCCATTTAAGCCAAGTTGCTGTAGGTTCACTTTCCAGGTGTGTGTGTGTGTGTGTGTGTGTGTGTGTGTGTGTGTGTGTGTGTGTGTGTGTGTGTGAGAGAGAGAGAGAGAGAGAGAGAGAGAGAGAGAGTGCCTCGCCATAACAATCCTGCGTCCTCGTGAAAAAAGAGATCCAGCCGGACTCTTATTTTTCATCATTAGCTGGAATGAAGGCTGGAATGACCCTCCGCCTGTCTCTATTTCCCCTCCAAATTAAGCTTCCGTATGGGAACTTTTGCCCATAATCCCTCGATCCCCCCCCCCAACTCCCCACCTCTCTCTCTCTCTCTCTCTCTCTCTCTCTCTCTCTCTCTCTCTCTCTCTCTCTCTCTCTCTCTCTCTCTCTCTCTCTCTCTCTCAGTATTTTCTTGATATCTCCAGACAATTTTCTTAAACTCAGGGGAGACTTCTCTAGCAACAGGGGACAGATAGTCTTATCAAACTCCTTCACTTCTACATATTCTTCCAGCCTTAAATCACACCTCCTAATAGTTCAAAAAAATAGACAAAAGATTACGTCTTCTTAAGGAGTTACAGAGAAAAAGGGAGACTTGAATTCTTGCTGGTTATGTCATTCCTCCTTCCTCCTGATCATCATTTCTGCTGTCCTTTCACGAATTATAATAAGTTTCCTGACAACCACAACCTCGGATCTTCAGACACTCAAACTTGTGTCAGACAGAGTATCTGTAGAGAACTCAGTTGATTTCTTGTCACTACTTCCTCAGCGATTTACTTTGCATAATATATCTTAACACCCTTTTGCTTATTGTGATATTGTCATGAAACAGAAAGAGAGGTTGTTCCTGATTAGCGACAGAAACGCCAGAAGGGCCTTTGTCTATCTATCTGTCCATCTGTCTGTCTATCTATATCTGTCTATATCTATCCAGCTATATATTTATATCCATTTGTCAATCTGTCTGTCTTTAATGTCGTTGTTTATGTCCACTACCGTAGGGATTTTATGTATATTAATGTTGGCCATTTGGGGATTTTGTTTTTAAAGGAAAGTCGTTCGTTTTGGTCTGCTAGGAATTTTTTTTATAAACGAAAGTCGACCATTAGGGATCTTCTCAAATAAAAGTCGTTCCCAAGGTTGACTAGGAAATTTGCTGTCACACGGAAGTCGTTTGTTCTTTCCACTGGGGATTTGGTCAGCCTGTTAACACGAGCGAACACATACCAAGCCGCGAACGTTTGGTTGTCCCTCGTCCCCGCGCACCTCCCCCACCACCTACACCTGCCCCACACCTGCCCCACAGCGCTCTCACTCTCGCCCACCCTAACAGCGGCCCGTAAAGGTCAATAACAGCCTCCCGGGCCATTAACAAGGCTCCGACACCAACTATCACTGGGGGAACTGGATGGCTACCCGGTCACTGGTCCAATATTTACGGTCCTGCAACACACACACACACACACACACACACACACACACACACACACACACACACACACACACACACACACACACACACACACACACACACACACACACACACACACACACACACACACACACACACACACACACACACACACACACACACACACACACACACACACACACACACACACACACACACACACACACACACACACACACACACACACACACACACACACACACACAGAGAGAGAGAGAATTTTTCAGTTTGTTGATATGGATTTCAGCGGGGCTCATTACGTTGCCAGGCGCATGGATCTATTCATATTTTCGACAGGAAGGAAGGTGTGTGTGTGTGTGTGTGTGTGTGTGTGTGTGTGTGTGTGTGTGTGTGTGTGAAGAGAGACACGAGATATAGATAGTTAAACAGGCAGGCAGACTGAGAGACAGAAGATCGTCCATCTTTTCACACTGTTTGAGAAATTGCCCATTATTATCTTCATTTACAGCTATATCGAAGCTCACCAATGCTCAGCAAGTACCTGATATTATGTCAGAGCTATTTTCACACTATATTCATCTGCCTAAAACACGATTTGCGTCAATGCTGCGAATGTGATCAGTGTCGATAATTTAAACTTCCTTGTATCTTAAAACTCGCAAGTGGTTAATTATAGGTTACGTGTGTGAGAATTGTAATGGTTTATGGAAATGACACATGGGCAGTAAAAGAGAATGAGGTCCGTAGGTTTGATCATACAGAGATGAGGATGGCTAAATGGATATAAAGCTTTTCCCGGAATGACAGATTTGCAAAGGGCAGAATTGGGGATGAGCAGCTGGAGATCGGCCGGGAATTGAATGCATTGGTGATGTGATTCGCTGGGGGAGATTGAGGTGGTTTGGACATGTGGAGAGAATGGAGGATGAATATTGGGTGTTACGATCTATGAGTGTGAATGTTAAGAGTAGAGCACTGAGAGGCAGACCTAAGATGACCTGGGATGAGGTCGTGGAAGATGACCTTAGGATTGGGGGAATGGGCAGGATGTTGGTAGAGGCCGTGGAAAGCTACTGTCAGGCGAACCCCGCTGACATATGACTGGTTTGTGTAAGAACTTTGAAAATGAACGGACCGAACGAATGAAATTATACAGGTAGATAGACAGACACAGATAAATAGATATAGACAGATAAGTAGATACATTGGAATATTATTTGTGTGTGTGTGTGTGTGTGTGTGTGTGTGTGTGTGTGTGTGTGTGTGTGTGTGTGTGTGTGTAGAATTAATTTTGATTTCGCTACTGCCAGATGCATTTATTCAGTTTACAGGAGACTTTTCAGAAAGGAAAGGTTTCATTTAGCCTTTATTACCCGCTTCTCCCCAGAAGGATTCACCGACCAGAAGAAAATCGTCTAGAGATAGCAACAGTACAGTAAAAACACTTCCCCAGGCTGAAGGGGATAAATTGTTTCAAAATCGTAGCGAGGCAGAGAATCAAAAAGAAAAAGAAAGTCTTGGGTGATGCAGATTTACATTTCGCTTCGGTAGGCGCTGTGTAGAAAAAAGACCCGCACTTTTTTGGCCGAGGGTGAAACAGCGGAAGACAGGAACAGTATTTCCAGGCGGTGGCATATTCAGGGGGATGGGGGGGTGGGAGGAAGACTGGAACACCACCCCCCATCTACATGTACACCCCTCCAGTCTGTCTCCCCACCTAATACCCCTGCTTCGTTCCCCTTGCTGTCCACCTCTCCCCAGTTCCCTTCCGCACTTCATCTTCACCAGTCCATCTACCAGTTCTAACCTCCCCCAGACACCTCCCTCCTCCTGTTTTCTCCCTCGTTTTTTCTACCTCTCCCCCCCCCTCTTTCATCCTCCCCCTTCACACACCCAGTCTTGCCCATCTCCCCTTTTCTCTCACCCTCCACAATTCACCGTACCCCATCCCCCTCCCTCTTCCCCCCGCCTCTCCTTTCACACCCCTCCCCCTCCCCCCAACCCACTTCCCCCCCCCTCCCTTTTCAACTCTGCACACACACACACACACACACACACACACACACACACACACACACACACACACACACACACACACACACACACACACACACACACACACACACACACACACACACACTTTAATTACTCTACTCATTCCGTCTCTGAGCATTCTTCCTGTACCATAAAACTCACTGTGGAAGCAGGGACACACACTGTACTATAATTATCATTACATTCTAGATTAATACAACCATATTTCCATTTCATACTCCTTTCCGAACAACCTCCCTCACAGAACAAGAATGCAGTTAAATGGACGACGGAAGAAGACACACAGTTACGCAGAACCAAAATCACTGTAATTCTAATCTTGGTTAATTAGACTTTATTTCCATTTCGCCTGATTTTTCCCGAAGCAACCGTCCGCAATTTTGGAAACACACGTGGACTCAATTAATGAAATCATCCCGGGTATTTCGGAACCAGACCTGTCCATACCGCCGCTACCTGCTACAAAAGACAACATTACCCGCCAAACTTCCGCCCAATGCTAGCCCCAGTTCCCCCACTCCCCCCGTGATCCCGCCCAGTTCACGCCCAATGCCAGCCCCGATTCCCGCCCAATAATCCCGCCCTTTACGCTCAACCTTCGCTTTTCACAGCACACACTGGCGATGGTGATGAGATACTCCCACTGGCTTGCCTAAATTACGTCCAATATGCGTTGGAATTATGATATTGCAATTTGCACTTTCACTCCTCTTTACCGAACGTAGCGGCTCGGCTGTCAGAATGCAAATTTGAAGATTATTAACGAGGTACTCAGAGTTCAGACCGATTGTGAAAGGGCAGCAGGGCCTTGTGACGAGGGCTCTGTGTGAGTGTGTGTGTGTGTGTGTGTGAACACAATAGGTAATGTGTGTGCCTGTGGGGGGGTGTATGGCTGCATATACCTGTGCATGTGTGTGCGTGTGGGCAAGAATTCACGTGTGTGCGTGTCAGGAGAATTGCTCTCTCGCTCTTTCCCTCGCTCTCTCACGGCAAATTACTGCTAAATGTTTATCGAGTTTCACGGGTGCTAGAACGGGAACCTCGTTCGTCCGTCTCCCTCTCCCTGTTTCTATCGATTTAGCCTCGTTTTGCACTTTCCTTCCTCTTCCATTTCGCCTATTCCCCCGCCTCGATAACACCACTTCATGCAGATGTTGTCGGCGTGGCGAACACTTCATTTTCGCGCCCATAATTGACGCACTCCACCCGTACGTGAGGCATGAGGTAACGAGAAGCGATGAGGGTTGGGTGAAGTGAGGGGGGAGGAATAGGGGGAGATTTCTAGATTCCACCTGTATCCCTTCCCCTCTCCAGCTGTTTCTTGGTCAATCTCCCCTCTTCATTTACAGCCACGCCCCCCTTCCACCCCACCCTCACTTCTGTAACCACTCCAGCTCGAACATTTTCTTCTAAGCTAAACAAAACCGCCTGAAAATAGAAAGGATATTTCAAAAAAGATGTCATTCTCCTTCATTGCTGCAGCTAACCTTTCAAGTTCATTGTTTTTTTCTCTCTCCATTCATAGGCTTTCGTTGGCATCCTTTTCTTCTTTACTCATTCCTATCTTCCTTCCCTCGTTCCTGTATTTCTTCCCTGTACCCATTTTGAGAGTTATAGTCACTTCCTCGTATCCTTTTCATTTTCTTTCTTCCCTTCTACAGCTACATATTTTCCTCTCTCTCTCTCTCTCTCTCTCTCTCTCTCTCTCTCTCTCTCTCTCTCTCTCTCTCTCTCTCTCTCTCTCATCCCTTCATCTCCATCTCCCATCCTCCTTTCTTCCACATCTCCCTTTTCCCCTTCGACTACTCCCCATCCTCTTTTCTCCCAGCCTCCATCTCCTCGACCTATAAATTTTGCGTCCATAATGAGTCCCGTGCTAGAGTGCAAATATTCATGGTGGTAGCGCCTCTCCAGAAGACCGCCTCCCCATCAGCAGCAGGAGACGAGAGGAGGATACAAGGTTCGCCTGGAGCCTGAAGTAGGGAGCTCTTGGGGCTGTGTGAGGGGCGGGAAGGAGCTCTGGCACGGAGAGAGAGAGAGAGAGAGAGAGAGAGAGAGAGAGAGAGAGAGAAATGAAATCATGGATGGAACATGTGAGGTTAGGCTATGTTTTTTATGCTCGCGCGCTTTCGTGTGTGTGTGTGTGTGTGTGTGTGTGTGTGAGTAAGAAAGATGTTGGGAAGGAAGAAAGTTGCGAAAGGGAGATGAGGGGATCTACTAGGTGAGATCGGGTGGTGGGGGTCGGGGGTAGAGGGGGCTGTGAGGGGAGAAATGATGATAAGGGAGGGAGGATAGGGAGCGGACGTGAGGAAATTTGGGAGTGAGGCAGGGAAGGTATAGGATAGGGGGAAGGGTGAGGTGAGGCCTTGGCTTTGTACGCAACCCTGCTCCTCCCTTCCATTAGTTTGTGGAGATGGTGAGGACGGATAGCGGCAACCAATAACCATACTACTGTCCACTCCTACTGTCTTCCGTTTTACCGCCTGCCTTCGTTTTAAACCACATCAATCTTCTGTCCCTTCTGTTTCACCGCCTGTATCTTGTACCTATCCTGCCCTCATCTTAACCTAAACCATACCATTCTTACTGTCACTGTCTTTTGTTTTACGGTCATACCTTCATCCTAACGTAAACAATACCACTGCATCTACGACTATCATCTATTTCACCGCCTATGCCTTGTACGTGTCCTACCGTATCGCTGTCTACTACCACTGTCTTCTGGTTTACTTTCTGTGCATTGTTCCTCTCCTACTCGTCAAATAATCATATCTACATCATACCACTCTCTGTTACCGCTGTCTTCTGCTTTACCGTCTGCGCCTTTTGTTTGTCCTACTTTCCTCCTCACCACTTTGACTTTATCCTTTTAGAGGCAAGACGGACGCGAGGCAGGATGGGAAGGGAGGTAGGGAAGAATGTAGAAGCAAGGCGGAGGGAGGCAGAACGGGAGGGGAGGCTGGAAGAAAGGTAAAGGGTAAGTAAACGCGAGACAGGGAAGAGAGGCAAGGCAGAAATGGGAAGCAGAGGAGGGAGGCAGGGGGAGGGGCGGAGACAAAGCAGACTCGAGGCAGGTAGGGGAGGGGAAAGCAGGGAAGAGTGACAAGGAGAGGAAGGCAGGGAGGGGAAGGGAGGGAAGAGAGGCAGGGAAGACAGAAAGAAGGGGAAACAGAGAGGGGAAAGCAGGGAAGAGGAGGCAGAGGGGGGATGGCAGGGAGGGAAGGGAGGCAGGGTAAAACGGGTCCCTAGCGTCCTGCACCAACACCCTGCCTCTCCATCAGGGCAGACGGCTGAGGGTCCTGCTGTTTATTCAGTATTAAGCCGGTGTGCCAGGCCTGTCCACCCGTCCACCCACCCCGCCCCAGCACAACACCACCAGCACAAAAACACTTCATGTATACTAAGTGGCTTTGGATATTCGCAACACCTCTTCCTTAGCTATTTATTCTGTACGCTACACTTCGATATCCTCAATATATGTTACAAGTGCAAGCTGTGTCAATATTAGAAGCATAAAAGTAACATGCAGGAAAATTTAAGTCGTAACACCTCTTCCTAAGCGATTTTATCTGCACATTACACTTCAGTATCCTCGTGTATGTTACAGATGCAAGCTGTGTCGATAGTAGAAACTTAAAATTATCGTGCAAGTGAGTGTTACGGTGTAATATGCATAATAATTCGCTAAGGAAGATGTGCAACGAAGTTTCCCTGCCACATATAATCTGGGCAAAGGAGGATCGTAAATGTAGAATCTGATCCCCCTCGCTCTGTATAAATGGAGGAACTTGTCTCTGTCCTCTGTTCATTTATCTCTTTATTAATATCTTTATTATCCGTTATCGGGTGTCACGCTGGTCGTGATAACTGAGGAGTTAGTTGCTGTCATCCGCTCATTTAATTGTTTATTTCCCTGTTTATTTATCTGTATTTGCCATTATTTTTGTTTTCATCAGTTTGTATGCCTGTTTACAAGTTTCACCAGTTTATTTATGTGTTTATTTACCTGTTTATTTATCAGTTTATTTGTTTGTTTATCCGTTTATTTACCTTTTTATTTATCTGACTTTTTTAGTGTTTTACTTTTCCGTTTATTTGTCTTTTCATTTATCAGTTTATTGACCTGTTTACTTTTGTTTATTGTCGTACTTATTTTTTTTACTGGTCTTTATTTACGTGTTTATTTACCTGTAAATTTTCCTGTTTATTGTTATATTTGTTTATCCTGTAGGCTAGCCGGGAACACGACAACATAAGGCACGTAAAAATAAATCGGTTAGGAAGGGGTGTTGCGGCATCTCCGTTAGCCAGCGGGAACACGACGTAGTTTCCATCAGAATCGCTAAAATAAATCGCTTAGGAAAAAATGTTACGGCATCTACCAAAAGGGGATGGGTCTGTTATGATGTGGCAGGGGTAAACCAGTTCTGCTGTCGGGCCCTGCTGCGGATGTCACTGATTGCATTGCCCAGTTGACCCTTGTGCGGTGTGGTGCGGTGAGGATCTGTCCGTTCTCCCCTTTGGGGCTAAGATGCGAATGAATGTGTTTGAATGGATGAGTAAATGGAGAGTGAGTCATCCTGTCTCGGCTACCTCCCTTTCCTTGGGGGAAGCAGCCTAGGTATATAGATAGATAGATAGATCTACCAAAACCAACGGGACCTCACAGTGCGAAGAGTAACAACACAATCCATTCCTCTCTTCATCACCCCTGTTCTCAATCTGCGTCTCTCGATAACACGAAATAAATCGCTTAATGACAGGTGTTACGAAACTGCTCAAAAATAAACCGCTTAAGAACAGGTGCTACGGAATTGCGCAAAAATAAATTGCTTTGGAACAGACGGTACGGAAATGCGCTAAAATGAATCGCTTAGGTACAGGTGCAACGGAACTGCGTAGAAATAAATCGCGTAGGAACAGGTGCTACGGAATTACGAAAAAATAAATCGCGTAGGAAGAGGTGCTTCGGAATTGTGCAAAAATAAATCGCGTAGGAACAGGTGCTACGGTATTGCGCAGAAATAAATCGCTAAGGAAGAGGAGCTACGAAGAATTTCCTAAGCCAGCGGGCCCACCAAGATTTACAGCAGGCAATCTGTTCCTCTCTTCATCACCCATTGTGTCTGCCGTGTTCTTAATCTGCGTCTGCCGCCAAACACAATGCTTCCCTCAGTTACGGGGAGATGGGTGTTTGGATGATAAGATGGTGTGTGTGGGGGGGGGGGTACTGCAGAGAGCCCAAACACCCACATATATGTGTATTTTTTCCTGCAACAAGTATGCAGATTTACGGAGTGGAAAACAGCAGTACGTGTTTGGAAATTGCTTATCGTAGAATTTTATCCCACCGGTGGCGTTTCGTTGTGTATTGCTGCAAAAAATGTAAATATATACCGTCTAAGTGATAGTGCATAATTATATAGATGTCTGGTATTGCTAAGAATTTTAAGTGCACGATTGTCGTTGGTGGGTAAAAAATAAAAAGTTTTGGACTCCCCCTTTATTACGACTGCTGGATGAGCCCCGGATGCTGCAGAGAGAGAGAGAGAGAGAGAGAGAGAGAGAGAGAGAGAGATTTACCAGAGGGACTAAAAGTGGAAATACATGTTCTCTCTCCCGTGGGACTCAGAGCCAGAGGATTTCGCTGCCATAACTGTCAAAGTTTTAATAGACTGTATCCTATGTAGGGGGTCTGGGAGTGAAAAGCGTGACGAGGAGGAGAGTTTGGTTTGGGGGCACACCGGAGAACTATCATCATTCTCTCATCACACATTTACACGAGTTTTACCCAACATCAGAGGTTCCCGGACTTCCTTGGTCATTCCCACTTTTGCCAGAAAATCACAGATGATTCCCCACCCCCAACTCCAAAAGGGGGGAATTCCCTCCTATGGAAGTTATTTTAAAATAACTCCAGATTTTGGAATTCCTCGCCTCCATGTGGCAGTACTCGTACTTTTTAAAGTGTAACGGCAAGAAATCTAGCGGTATTATTGAGGTATTTGCAAAGTTTTGGAAATATTTGAGAGATATTGTACTTCTATAGAGCATGATTATTATTCTAGGACCAAAATTCTGATTTTACTCTGTAAAGAAAGACAATATAAAATCCAAAAGCACTTTACCGTAAAATATATCAACTAGGCTATATACCCAAAAATGCTTCAGGAGGGCTGCTTTGGCCATTTTGCCCTTTATGGGTGCCCACTTCTCCTGGAATGTCCAAATTTTCCCTCGGAGGAAAGCCCCTCCATTTGGGAACCGCTGCTTTACGTTATCATCAGCCTAAGTCACTGCACTGTTGGACAAAGACTTCCTTCATCTTTCGCCACAGATATATTGTGGGTTTAACTAGTTCCATCTAACCCAGCAAATTTGCGAAATCCGTCTCTTGTCTTGTTTTCGGTCTACATATTCCTTTCAGTTTATTTTCGGGTTGACATTACGATACCCTAATTGTGCACGTGTTATGTCTTCAGTGAGGCATGTCTTCCCCAGGTCCATTTCTGCATATAATTGTGGTGAATATACTCTAATTTCGTCTTTCTCTCATTCATCAAGACTGCCATCGTCCCATCTTCTTACGTGTTACCTGTCATAGCCTCCCAGTGTAGAGACTTTAACACAGTGGTCTTTCCCAGTCCTCTCTAAGTACTTGCAAATATTTGTTCAGAGATTTTTTTTTCTCTACAGGTATCAGATAATACAATTGTTCATCTTGACTGAAATGTTACTTTTTGTTCAGTCCTGTCCTTCACGTGATCTACCTGACCTCATACATATTCTCCGATGCATTCTTGCGCTGAACGACAGAGTTTTCGTATTCTGCACTTACAGCTTGAAGCCTGCTTTTCACTTTTCCTCTTAAGGTCTGATGTCAGTTTTATGTAGTCCTTCCCACCTCCCAGTATTCGCTGAAGCAACCAAGTCATTATATGAATCTAGGAATCTCCCTGTCTGTCATCCTTCCCGCCCTCTTTGTACTCAGTACAGAACATCCTTTCCGACCCCCAGATTTTATATCTTTAGTGGTGTAATATTAGGCCTCATAGTCTCTGTCTGGAATGTGCCAGTTTTGGCTGCAAACTTTTGTTTATACCATTAGGATATTTTATGGTAATATTTAGTTTACCATTGCTGACAGAGGTAGAGTAGCTTCTTTACGCAGGGAATTTATCTAAGATTTTTTTTTATCCTTAATTCGACACAGTAAAGAATACTTTAGTGTCAGGGGAATTAAATGGCAAAAAAAAAAAAAAAAAAAGTTCTAAGGCGCAGAAAACATACAAAAAGGAGCAAATTTATGCATGAACGAGTAAGTTACTGAAATGCATTAAATACTAGCATGTCTCAGGTGCTTTGCAAAACTCGTGGGAAAACCATATGCAAGAGTTTTACACCTCTAAAGTAGAATGCTGTACTAATGATAGCACTGACTAAAGCATTCATCATACTACTAGCCAACGACTAAACCTAACCTAACCAAACCAAATCAACCTAGCAGACTAATCTGGACTACCGCTGATGCTAACCTAACCAAATCAGATTTTGACTTAACAGACTACCACAAGATCTTACTAACTCAAATTCTGACCTGACCATACTGTAACTTTGCCTGCGAACACAACTCAGGGGAACCAGTAGAACTTGAAGGAATAGTAAGTGAGCCTTAAATTGGGTATTAAATTGGACACTGGGCATACAGTGTGTAATACAAAAGTGTGACCCAGTGAACATACTTTACTATGGCAAAAGATAAAATCAGATTGTTATTTGGTATTACAATATCTGCTAGATTGATAGGCGTCGTTGCTTAACTCTGGGTTTTCTTTACGGTTTATAATGTATACGTACTGAATTCTAGTGTGCTGTCTGTGTGTCACAGAGTCAAAGTACAGTACAGTTCTCAGCATCTGATAATACGGTAGGTTCACCGGATAAAGCTTTGCAAATCAGAAAAAAAAAAAAAAATTGTTGCGGAAGAAATTTATTTCTGGCAACAGCGATAAATATTACCATAAAAAACCTAAAGGTATTATATTTAAAATAAATAAATAAATTGCATCCAGACCTGACACATTCCGTACACCCTAGTTTTGAAGACTGAGGCAAACTTTAATACCTAATATTACACCATTAGAGTATGAGAAGGTTAATATATGAATACATGTACTGTATAGTGTTTTTTGCACATATGGATTTTCTTTCTCCCAGAAGAAAGAAAAAATAAAACCCGCAATGTCGGATGTTTGTTTAGAGCCACTAGATCGTTGCCGTGGTAACATGACGTCATCACTTCTGCCCTCAGATGCATTGGTGACGAATGGGGATCGTGACGAAACGGCGTATCCTAAAACAGTTTCAGCCTATGGACGAGCAGCGCGCAATATAACAAAAAAGATTGAAAAGTGTAAAGAACGGGGCGCCGATACAAAGGCTACGCCCCACCTAATGCTGCTGGAGAGAAAACCACAGATAAAAACACTGCACTTTTTAAATGTAGTCACACACACGGATAGCTGCTGTTCTTCAGTCAGTCTTACATTTCTCGGCACCATTATGTAACTCAGTATGCCTGTATATCCTATTGGCTCCCGGAATTCATGTGCGAGGGATTTTGCTGGAAGGGTGCTAGGCGTAAGCCCTCCGCCTGTCGGCTCACAGTCGCGAAGCTCATAGGTCCCTACCCCTGGGTTCCCTTCTTTATTAAATTTTGAAAATGCCCAGTTCCGCCCCATACTGAGGACATTGGGTTCCAATGGGATATTTACATCACAGCCGCACACGCTATGTCTTCCACAACCTAGCCATTGACGCTAATTTTTGTACCACTCCAGACGATGCAGAAGAAAACACTGGTGTCTACCACTTAAGGGCTTGTATAAACACAATTAAATAATCAAATAAATAAATAGTAGCGAGGCTGAGAGAGAGCGAGCGAGCTGGAGGGAGAGTGTGGGGTCGTGTGGGACGGTGTTTGGGCCATCATTCACCGGTCCCGTTCAACTCATTGATATGGCGTTGTGATGTCGGCATCTTAGGCTGTGGCTAATGCTGTCATGCTGTACTTCAATCCAGCTCACTTTGTTAATACTTCTCACTCCTGTATGTAATATACCTTATAAATTCACTTACATTTCTTATACTATATACAACTAGTATTTACCATAGGGCGTGTGCCTACATCCACGATTTTGTAATCACTGATTGTATCAAACTATTAGCTGTAAGTGTGTGGCACGATCCACCGGCTTCTTTCGTTGTATAGTACTCTGTACCCCTTTACAACAATCAATAATATCAAATCATAAAAAAATGATTATCAAGATGTTGGTAATGCGAGTTTGATAAAAACGACGTTTATCGTAGAGCACCATGGCTATAAGTAGTTTTCTTTGTACATGCGTCAAGGAAAATGTAGCTTCCTAGGTTAACTGGCATACAAATTTCATTATGAGGTAACAGATGTTACTGTACTGAAAATAACCTATTTAAAAAACAAATAAGTACTAGTATCGTATTCACACCACACTGGTTAACGTGTGTGTGCCACTCACGGGGTTACCTTCTGTAGATACTGATCAGCTGATCACTTACATAATAGATTGATGAGGCGGTGGTCAGGGAATGTCAGGATTCTGGTTTTAGGTAAGTGTAGAAATGGCTATGTAGATGTAAAGAAGCGTGTGTAAGTGCAATAATATTAAGTTGGTGCAAGTGAAGCCTTAATGTAGTTATACAAAGAGATACCTCACAGTAGTGCCCTGTGGATTTGTCTACTCAAGACAGACTGAATACGTTTTACGTTTGTGATTATTATACCGTTAGATGTATTGTCAGTGGATTGAACAGTGGTTGGAGACTGATAATTCTTAGCAATAGGTCTGCCTCTTCAGATTTTCAAAGTTAAGGCGTAGGCCGAAACAATCCTTGCTTTGATGGCACTTGAGTTACCGCTTTTAGGTATTGCATCAAATGCTTTCCCCCAACAATCTTAAAAGTGTTGGTACTATTGCAGTTTTGTAGTCATGCCCCTCTTTCAAATCTTTCTTTTTTAAGTTGGTTTTAGAACACTGAATGAATTTGGGGAAGGGGATCTTTGGTATTGTGAATTAGGATGGTCCTGGTTAGGTTTAACTTAGGCTAGGTTGTGTTTGTTGAAAAAGCAAAATTAGGAATCACCTTGGCCGCCTGAAACAGCAAATTTATTGATTGTTCTGCGCAAATTTTCTGTTGCGGATTAATTGGAGGGAAGAACTGATGCTACATGTGATGTTTAGGAGTGGGGGCCAGGTTTGTTATACACCATGCCAAATCTAGTTTGTTGGATATCGAACAGAGCTACCAGTAGTGTTCACACTCCAGTATTATATGTATTTCATTCTTCTCTGGGTTTATACCATGTATCATATCATTTATAAAGGCTCCAGCCTGCTTACATTGGCCTTGGTCACTTAGTGGCAGCTTGCCACAGTGCTAGATCTCTGGCATCCCCTGAGGTTATACTCTAAGATTTTGTTTTAGGTCTTTTTCAATCTGCCTCTTGCAGCCTTACCCATGTTGTTCATACTTATCACCGTCCACACCCAGTTATCATCCTCCATCCTCTCAACATGCCCAAACCTTCACAGTCTACCCCTCTACAGCAATACATTCCATTCCCATCCTTCCTCTCACCTCTTAGTGTATAATGCTATGTACTATACATGTCAAGTGGGGTTGGTGGAGGATTAGTGCCCCTCCCTGTAAAACAATTAACTCTAAGCCCTTGGCCACCCTATCTGGGATACATGGCGTCTGGCAATGAGTGAATGAAAAAAACTATGTAGATTGAATTTCCTTGAATTTTATAATATTTTCAGTCATTAATAAACTACAGAACAGAGACAGAACAAAGAAACACCTATGTCACCTGCCAACTAGCTATCTACCTATTGCCAGACACCTTAATCCCATGGGGGTGGCCATAAACAAATCGCCTCCACATTGCCCTGTCCCCTGCCATTTCACTGCGCTGCTTCCAACTCACATCCCCTTCTCTCATGTACCTCTCCACTCCATCCCTTCATCTCATCCTTGACCTCCCCCTCCCCCTCTCCCCCTCCACCTCACTCACATACACTCTTCTCGTCAGTCTCTCACTCTCCATCTTCTCCACGTGACCAAACCACCTCAGTGTGTTTCTCCTAATGCTTCCCCTCATCCAGTCCTTTCTGCCTCATCTTGAGCTTGGGGTCCAGGCAAGGTTACATTGTTCCAACCCGTGTGTCTCGTTCCATGGTAGGCTATTATTATTATTATTACTACTGCTTATTAGTAAGTAGTAGTATTGCAGTGCTGGTAATAGTATAAATATTATTATTATTATCAGTAGTAAGAATAATAGTAGCAGCATTTTCAGCAGCAGCAGGAATAATAGTTGTGGTAGTAGTAGTTGCAGCAGCAGAAAAAACAACAGTAGTAACATTATTATTAGTTTTTACAGGTGGTAGTAGTAGCAGTAGTAGTATGGTAGTCATAGTAATGGTGGCATCATCATTAGCATCAGCAGCAGAAGTAGTAGAAGCAGGACGAGGAGCAGGAGCAGCAGCAACAGAAGTAGCAGCAGCAGTAGTAGTAGTAGAAGTTGTAGTAATAGCAGCAGCAGTAGAATACAGTAGTAGTAGCAGCAGCAGAAGTAGTAGCAGAAACAGTAGTAATGGTAGTAATAGCAAGCAGCAGTAGCAGTAACAGCAATAGTAGTAGTAGTGGAAGCAGCGGCAACAACAACAGTAATAGTATTAGGTGAAGCAGCAGCAGGAACATAAGTAGTACAGGTAGCAGAAACAGCAGTAGTAGCTGAAACAGCAGCAGCAGTAGTTGTAAGACCTTATGTAATCTGTTTCATTCTTGCAAACTCATTATTATTTTATTCAGCTATTGAATTTTTTATCGTGGGAGGATATAGCCTTAATAAATCACCTAAAAAAATCCTTCCTGAGTTGGAAATACAGTAATAATTTATTATAAGTGAGAATAAACGTAAATGTACGTCACCCAGAGTGTGGGTTAGGGTTAAAAAAAACATGTTTTGGAATGTTATAAAACTATGTAGACGGAGGGATGATTTGGGGGAGGGGTGGAGGAGGAGGAAGGGAGGAAAGGGGGTAACAGAATTTCTGCTGGCTTTTGTGAAGGGAAAGAAGCAGAAGGGAGGATAGGAGGAATAAAGGGGGGAGGGAGGAGGGAAAAGGAGGATTGAAAAAAGGGAATGGAGAGGGGAAGGTGGGGAAGAGGAATGGAGATAGAGGAAAGGAGGAGGGGGATGGAGAGGAGGGTTTTGAGGAAATTACCAACTTCCATTAGACTGAAATTCATTTTAAAATTATCTTTTACGTACATATGCACACAATTATTATTCATGTGTGTGGCCTCTCCCAGCACATACAGGCAGTCGTTACCCTATTGGAAGCCAATTTATAGGGCAGTGGAAAAATACACATACCAGTATTGTACTTACATAAACATACCGTATATAAATTCATATACTGTATATACATATGAAAAAGCGAAAACTGCATGATAAAGTAGAAGGGCCGAAGAGGCGGGGGTGGGGAGGGAGGGAGGGGAAGGTACTTGACTATGCTCAGTGCAACCTAACTATGCATTAAATTGTCATCTTTCCTTTGTAAATGCTGAGTTGAAACAGTACTGAAATATGGTGCTAGTCATGAAGAAGTTCTAAGGGAAGGATGTTGAGCACCAGTGTTGTCTAATTCTGCCGGTGAGGTATGAGAATGTCAGCACAAGGGCAAAAATTTGTTGTATCTCTGTGGTTGTTCGGTTTACATTAGGATAGGATTGTAGGAGAATATAGGTAAGGCAGTGGATGCTGCAGTTTCTAATGCAAGAGGGTAGGATGTGGAATCTTCTTGTATTGTTGTTTGCTGATGATACTGTATTCAGTGTAGACGATTGTGAACTGCAAGACTTGGCGAATGAGTTTGGGAATGTATGTAAGAACACTGTTCGAAAAGTGAACGTACTGTAGGTAAGGGTCAAGTTATGGTCTTTGAGTGAGAGGAAGTTGCAGCATACAGAGTGAAACTGGATGTTGAAGAAATGGAAAATGAGAATGCATCCAAGTGCTTGGGTAGTGTGATAAGTAAAGATGGAAGTTTAGAGGAGGAAGTGCTTGAAAGGTCCCTGGTTCGTTGTTGCAAATAATTTCACTACGATGACGTTTTTTTCCAGTTTATTCTTGCCGCCACCAGACGTTTTGACTTTTTTTTATTTTTTTTTTAGTTAGAGAGGTCTGATATAGCTTTCATCAACCCCTTCACTAAATATATGTGCCATAGGATGAATAAAATCGTCTGGAGGTAGAAAGAACTAAAGTCGCCACCGCATTGAAGGAAGAGATTAAGAAAAAGTAGGATAGGAGCTCATTAATTAGATTTTCGTTGTTTGATAATGAAGGTTGTACTTTTGTATCGAAAACACTTCAGAATATTATTATTATACAGGCTTCAGCTTCACAGACTTAAGCTGCATAGATTCCTCCTCTCATAACTCACATTTTCGGTTACACAAGACTCACAAGAAGCTTCGAAATTTGGTATGATGCAGTCACCATGTTGTGTGTGTGTGTGTGTTATATTTTCGTTTGGAGAAAGAACCCATCACATGGCATGTTTCTACACTTCCCTTTCCTTGTCCCGCCTATTAAAATAAAGGAATTAAGGTCATGATAATTTTCCAAGTATAACTACGATGTGTTTTTGGTAAGCGAGTCAGTCTCTCTCTCTCTCTCTCTCTCTCTCTCTCTCTCTCTCTCTCTCTCTCTCTCTCTCTCTCTCTCTCTCTCTCTCTCTCTCTCTCTCAAAGCCCGACAGTTTTAATTCACCCTCCATATTCGAACCTTTAACTCCAAAATACCAACTATTCTTGTTTATTTAGACATTTGTATCATGCTCGGGAGAAGCCTAGACCGCCAAAAATGTTCTACAGACTCACGATTAAATTTTTTTCCCATAATACAGAATTTCATATATCGCAGCTACAATGAATCATTATTACTTCGTTTGCTTACAGAACCTAACGTCAGCCAAAAGATCAGTAGCCTACTACTACGGACCTGCGTTTGGAGCCATTCGAAATCTTCACAACCAAGTTCCCCCTCTTCGAATCATCTGAATCCCTGAATCCCGCAACGGTCCTCTGACTCCTCTCTGTTACCAGCACGACTCGGAAAGGGGAGGATGCGATTGCAAAGGAGGTAAGTATGATTTTTTCTTCTTTTACCTCCATGTTAACCAAATCAGTGTTTGTGCTGTAATATATGTGACACCTTTACCGTTAATAATAATACGGTTCTTTTAAACTTCGTTGTTGCATAGCAAAGTATGATGACATGCTAACTGTCATCTTCAGAGAACCATTGCTCAGAAACAGTCCAGTCCCTTCAGTACGACATCCTGACCACTGTCTTAGGTTAATTGTTTCGTGTGTGTGTGTTTGCCTACCTAATTGTCCTTACCTATTTGTATCTTAACGGGAGTCCACTCTCATCATACATATCCTTAAATTTTTGAATTGTTTTGGCACACACTATTTCATTCGGTAGTGCATTCCACTGATCAGTTGCCCTATTTGTGTGTGTGTGTGTGTGTGTGTGTAGTTGGTTATGTGGTTACCACCTAATGTAGTACCAGCAAAAGGTTCCCTTGGCTGAAAGAAATCATTCGGACATGTTCGTTGTTTACTCACCCGAAGGTAGTACTGCATTTTGTGAGTGGATGGTGGACACCAACATGAATATGAAATTTTTGAAGTATCACCCAGTATGGTGTTTACATCGGGATATGTAGAATGCCATATTTATTTGCTTGAATGTATATCAGCCAGTCACATAATTGGATATTACAGATCACACCACAATACTTTGTTAGAACATCATGGTGTCATATACTCGTACGTCTCCTGAACCAAAACAATACCTATAGCCTATAGTCACTGGTAATATTGGAAATTAATATTCTTTTGTTACCATGTTTCATAGAGAGCAAATGTGCGAGTGTGAGATATTTCAGCAGACAAAACGAAATGCCCTGACGATGGTTGTATGAATGGACAAAATTAGTATTCCCAATTTAACCCAAGTTGCAAATCAGCCTTACATTAACTATAGTTTATAGCCACCTGAAACACCACATACTGCCATTGTAAATTATTTTAGAAAAAATATGGGTTATAAAACATAATGAAAAAGACACTCGGGGGGGGGGGCACCAGGTAGTGTAATAGTAAAGAATAACCAAACCAAAGTACTGCCACATTTCTTCCCTGTGTTGCCACTGTTTTGCATACATATGACTGACTTATATTCACTTCATATCTTAAAAAGTACTTCATCCATCCATCATCCAGTCCTGTGTTGCCCCATGAGGAGCGTAGGAACCCGGGGCTAGGTAAGTTGGTTCCGACATTTAAGATGAGTGACCAGCCTCACTCATCCCTGAGTGGCATTACATGAGCAATCAACCCCAACCATCGGCTCAATCCGATTGGAGCGCAATAATTACCCACTAAACCACCAGGCGCCAGAATTTGGTTTACCTGTAATTATGTTTTTGCCTTGAGGTAGTGGTAAACAAAAATTTTATACTGTTGACAGGACAAAGGTGAAAAAAAAATGGATTCATTAAAGTGAAATACAGTAGTGTTAATTGGAACATTATGTGAGATATACCATTCCTTGTTTGTCCATATATGCAGGCACATTTGTGTTGCCTTACCTTGGTCTGGCAATAGAGTTCTCAGGTTGAAGTTTGGAACGGGTTGTTGCTATTGTGCCACAATTTGAGTCTTGGAGGTAGAGTGGCCAAACCTTGTTTCATGATCGTCCATTTAATTATCATTTGCTTACACAGTCTTAGTTGTGATCTCTGTTGTCTCAGTGTATGGGACTGTTTTCACATAATGATTGCAGTGATTTTTTTTTTTTATACTAGCCACCATTTTTCCTTATACAGGGCAATGCTATAATCTACAAAGCCCCAGTGGTCACCATCATGCAGGCCTAGTGTCATTTACTTATTCCGGGATAGCCTTTGAACTTAGTCACTAAGGTGTGTCTGTATCATGGACTGAATAGTACTGTAGTATGGTATATATAGCAGGTGAAGTCCAGTGTAATGAATTGATAACTTGTTTAGGAGAGTTGGAAACCTTTTATACTCATGTTGTGTGGTTGATTGTTTCCAGGAATGTATCTCCATTGAACAAATGTCCTAATGTGTTCAGTTTAGAATCTGCTGTTAGCCAGTTTGTTTTCTAGCAATGCATCCCAGTCTTAAAACAAGGTTTGCATGTACAGTAACTGGTGGTTTATCATGTGAAATGTTACCAGAGGCATAATCGATTTTCTCTTTAAATGTTTTGGTAAGCAGTTGCCTTCCTTGGACCTCAGTGTTCTAATGGGAGTGATTTATTTTTATTTTTGTTATTTATTTTTTACATACCTGTACCAGAAGACTGTCCGTGCACTAGCATAGGGGGAAAAAATCACAGTTTTCGTTACCACTTAAGAACAAAACAAATGGCTAAGGTACTTCAATTAATTATTGATCTGAAGTATTTGGTGGGGTTAATTATTACATGGAGTATGTTGAAATTCTGACCCCAAATTTGTTAAATCAGTGAGCTATGCATATGTTTTTTTCTGCAAAACTACAGATTCCATTCATAAGTGATGCCCATTTAAATGTTTTTGATTTCATGTCTCAGTAACCTGTTTCTCATTATGTGATTTAAATCAAGTCGCAGGGGTAAACCAGCTCTGCTGTCGGGCCCTGCTGCGGATGTCACTGATTGCATTGCGCAGTTGACCCTTGTGTGGTGTGGTGCGGTGAGAATCTGTCCGTTCTCCCCTTTGGGACTAAGATGCGAATGAATGTGTTTGAATGGATGAGTAAATGGGGAGTGTGTCGTCCTGTCTCGGCTACCTCCCTTTCCTTGGGGAAAGCAGCCTAGGTATATAGATAGATAGATAGCTATTATTTCTTGCACAGTTTGTCTGCAGTTTAGGATACTGTGATATTGTTTGATAGATTCCTGTTTGTCATATGTGTAGTATTAGCTGGTTACAGTAATTATAAGCTGGCATGATGATGGAGCTTGTGAGTTAAAATACACTGTGGCCTACAGGCTATTATTATTATTATTATTTTTTTGATGTAAATACTGCAATGCTGCCAGGGACATAGGATGGTCTTGTACCCTTAAATGATCAGTACTGGTTGCATAGGCTCAGACCTCTAAGCTTTAAAGGAGGCATAATGGGATTAGCAAGTTACTGTTACTCCATACAATGCTGGTGTAACATATTTCTCTTCAGCCTTGCCCTGCATGTGATTGTGTGAGAATGTACAGGACCACTATTAGTCAGAGTTATGGTATTGCATTGCTTTTCTTTTTCAGGTTGCTCATTACTATTATTTTTAAGGTGAGGGTGCACATACCCCAACTGTGTAAATATTCTTAAACCCAAGCAATGTAGGTAGTGTTAAGATCATGGGAAAATGTGAGAGTAATAACATTTCAGAATTAGAAAAGTGGGGAGGGTTTTGAAGATAAGAGAGAATATGAGGTTAATATCATTTTGAAATAAAATTGTAGAGGTCTTTACAGATTAGGGAAAATGTGAGGCTAGTGACATTTATAATTACCAGTAAGGGAAATCATTACTACCTACAGGTTGACAGTCCATTTTTGGTTTCAGGTTAAAAGCAAAGGATTGTACTGTTAGGACTGCTGCCTTTCAGCAAGCAAGCCCCATTATGGTGTGCAGAAGCCTCACCAGTGTCACCAAAATCGTTGCTGTCAGGAGCTCCCACACATACAAGTCAACACCTGCCTCCTTGGAATGTGTAGCACATACCCCAAAAGACCTTCAGCTGTCAGAATGCAGGTACTGTAATCATAACATGTCTAACTAACTTATTAAGTAATGCATTTTAGACAGATGGAAAAGTGAAGAAATGTGAAAGGAAAAAAGAGGACAAAAGATGGGAGGGGGGGGGAGAACAGAAAATGAAGGAGAGTGAGAAGTGAATAACTGAGGGAGAAGAGAAGAAAATTGAAGAGAAAAAAGGGGGGAAGTGAAGGAGAATGGTAGCAAGCCATACACATGCTGGTTATAAGTTACTGTGAAAAAATTATTATGCAAGGTTACCCTATAGTATGGTGCAAGGATAATAATGTGGTTTTAGATTTCCTCTGTGTTAAGCCAGTCACTCATTCTTGGTTTCATTACAGCTAGCCTATTTAGTTCCTGCATCTCTGACTGTCAAGAATAGTTGGCAGTTGGTAAAATGGTTGTCACAGCAGTAAAAAATAAGTAAAAACAAAAAAAATGAAGAGGGAATTGTCATCATCATAACCAGCTCCACATGCAAAAATACTCCATCTGTATTTCATTGTTTTTTCATCTGGAGCAGTGTTGTGTATGCATACTTTTGACCTTTTATCTGCTGCATTTAACTTAAGCTCTTGTATACTAGCTGGCCATTGATAAGTTTATTCAGTTGAGAGACTCCCCATCTTTGTAATCCTTGCATTTCAGAGTGTTATATTCTGACCACCAGCAGACTGCTGGTATTATATCCAGCCAAAAAGTATTTCAACACAGCTGAAAGGATTAAGTTGAAATGAGGCTGTGTCCTCTTGGTATACCAAATGTTGCAAAGTCAACCTCATATACAAAGAAGGAATACAAGCCTCCAGGTGACCAGCAACTAGAATGGCTTCTGAGGTGGCATCACCATTAGAAACAGAAGTGGTATTCATACTGCTAAAATGTGGAATGATGTGGAGGATATATAGCACCCCACCCTGTCAATCATGCTTTAATTCACAGCCACCAGCACCACTCCTCCAAGACTGCATCAAGACCTGGAAGCACAAGGCATTGATCCCTGTATTTCCCACTCTCTCTTGATTCTGTTTCAAAGAGATAATAGCGTCTACTAGGAAGTGCCTGATCTTGCCCCCACCCCTCTTGCTAATCCATTAAGTATATACTCAAAATTTGACATGACAGCCTAGATATCCTTATTTTACACAGAGGTTTGACTAGCAACAGCAGACCTGCAGGATGCTTCTTGACATGTCCTTGTCCACATCCAGGCTCCAGAAGTACATGGGATTCATGGTGGGGAGTGAAAAAAACCAGTTCACTGCAATGCTGTTGGGCCTCAAATAACCTATAGAATCTTCACGAGACTGGCAATAATTGTCAAGAACGAACTCGGAGTGTAAGACATAGAACTGCCCATGTGCCTAAATGACTGTCTAGTCACTGCATCCACAAAAGACAGCTGCAGGTATTAAATGCAAGAAACTCCAGCAAGTGAGATGCAGTGGACTCTTGTGAACCCCACAAAATCTCTTCTCAGTCACACCTAGAACACAGAATGGAATAGCATCTCTACATCAGCTTAACCATGCAGGACAAAAAGTTTAAAAGTGAATATGAGGCAGGATTGGTGGGGTAAAGGCATAGGTTCATACTCTAAGTTGCTTTGGAGATTTCATAATCTCTCTTCCTTAGTGATTTACTCTGCACATTACACCCAGTATCCTCTTTTTTTAGTTGATAGTAGTGGTAGTAGGATAGTTGATCAACTCAGGTCTGTCTGGCTGAGCAGACCCATCAACCATAGGCAAGCAGCTGCCTTGGCATGGTTGCCCCATGCAGTGAACTGATGATCCCTTCCAGTTGACAGCGCCCTGAAACAGTGAGGTGCAGAGAAAAGTGCACTAGCATAGGGGGAAAAAAATCAGTTTTCGTCACCACTTAAGAACAAAACAAATGGCTAAGGTACTTCAATTAATTATTGATCTGAAGTATTTGGTGGGGTTAATTATTACATGGAGTATGTTGAAATTCTGACCCCAAATTTGTTAAATCAGTGAGCTATGCATATGTTTTTTTCTGCAAAACTACAGATTCCATTCATAAGTGATGCCCATTTAAATGTTTTTGATTTCATGTCTCAGTAACCTGTTTCTCATTATGTGATTTAAATCAAGTCGCAGGGGTAAACCAGCTCTGCTGTCGGGCCCTGCTGCGGATGTCACTGATTGCATTGAGCAGTTGACCCTTGTGTGGTGTGGTGCGGTGAGGATCTGTCCGTTCTCCCCTTTGGGACTAAGATGCGAATGAATGTGTTTGAATGGATGAGTAAATGGGGAGTGTGTCGTCCTGTCTCGGCTACCTCCCTTTCCTTGGGGGAAGCAGCCTAGGTATATAGATAGATAGATAGCTATTATTTCTTGCACAGTTTGTCTGCAGTTTAGGATACTGTGATATTGTATGATAGATTCCTGTTTGTCATATGTGTAGTATTAGCTGGTTACAGTAATTATAAGCTGGCATGATGATGGAGCTTGTGAGTTAAAATACACTGTGGCCTACAGGCTATTATTATTATTATTATTTTTTTGATGTAAATACTGCAATGCTGCCAGGGAAATAGGATGGTCTTGTACCCTTAAATGATCAGTACTGGTTGCATAGGCTCAGACCTCTAAGCTTTAAAGGAGGCATAATGGGATTAGCAAGTTACTGTTACTCCATACAATGCTGGTGTAACATATTTCTCTTCAGCCTTGCCCTGCATGTGATTGTGTGAGAATGTACAGGACCACTATTAGTCAGAGTTATGGTATTGCATTGCTTTTCTTTTTCAGGTTGCTCATTACTATTATTTTTAAGGTGAGGGTGCACATACCCCAACTGTGTAAATATTCTTAAACCCAAGCAATGTAGGTAGTGTTAAGATCATGGGAAAATGTGAGAGTAATAACATTTCAGAATTAGAAAAGAGGGGAGGGTTTTGAAGAGAGAATATGAGGTTAATATCATTTTGAAATAAAATTGTAGAGGTCTTTACAGATTAGGGAAAATGTGAGGCTAGTGACATTTATAATTACCAGTAAGGGAAATCATTACTACCTACAGGTTGACAGTCCATTTTTGGTTTCAGGTTAAAAGCAAAGGATTGTACTGTTAGGACTGCTGCCTTTCAGCAAGCAAGCCCCATTATGGTGTGCAGAAGCCTCACCAGTGTCACCAAAATCGTTGCTGTCAGGAGCTCCCACACATACAAGTCAACACCTGCCTCCTTGGAATGTGTAGCACATACCCCAAAAGACCTTCAGCTGTCAGAATGCAGGTACTGTAATCATAACATGTCTAACTAACTTATTAAGTAATGCATTTTAGAGAGATGGAAAAGAGAAGAAATGTGAAAGGAAAAAAGAGGACAAAAGATGAGAGGCGGGGGGGAGAACAGAAAATGAAGGAGAGTGAGAAGTGAATAACTGAGGGAGAAGAGAAGAAAATTGAAGAGAAAAAAGGGGGGAAATGAAGGAGAATGGTAGCAATGCATACACATGCTGGTTATAAGTTACTGTGAAAAAATTATTATGCAAGGTTACCCTATAGTATGGTGCAAGGATAATAATGTGGTTTTAGATTTCCTCTGTGTTAAGCCAGTCACTCATTCTTGGTTTCATTACAGCTAGCCTATTTAGTTCCTGCATCTCTGACTGTCAAGAATAGTTGGCAGTTGGTAAAATGGTTGTCACAGCAGTAAAAAATAAGTAAAACAAAAAAATGAAGAGGGAATTGTCATCATCATAACCAGCTCCACATGCAAAAACACTCCATCTGTATTTCATTGTTTTTTCATCTGGAGCAGTGTTGTGTAAGCATACTTTTGACCTTTTATCTGCTGCATTTAACTTAAGCTCTTGTATACTAGCTGGCCATTGATAAGTTTATTCAGTTGAGAGACTCCCCATCTTTGTAATCCTTGCATTTCAGAGTGTTATATTCTGACCACCAGCAGACTGCTGGTATTATATCCAGCCAAAAAGTATTTCAACACAGCTGAAAGGATTAAGTTGAAATGAGGCTGTGTCCTCTTGGTATACCAAATGTTGCAAAGTCAACCTCATATACAAAGAAGGAATACAAGCCTCCAGGTGACCAGCAACTAGAATGGCTTCTGAGGTGGCATCACCATTAGAAACAGAAGTGGTATTCATACTGCTAAAATGTGGAATGATGTGGAGGATATATAGCACCCCACCCTGTCAATCATGCTTTAATCCACAGCCACCAGCACCACTCCTCCAAGACTGCATCAAGACCTGGAAGCACAAGGCATTGATCCCTGTATTTCCCACTCTCTCTTGATTCTGTTTCAAAGAGATAATAGCGTCTACTAGGAAGTGCCTGATCTTGCCCCCACCCCTCTTGCTAATCCATTAAGTATATACTCAAAATTTGACATGACAGCCTAGATATCCTTATTTTACTCAGAGGTTTGACTAGCAACAGCAGACCTGCAGGATGCTTCTTGACATGTCCTTGTCCACATCCAGGCTCCAGAAGTACATGGGATTCATGGTGGGGAGTGAAAAAAACCAGTTCACTGCAATGCTGTTGGGCCTCAAATAACCTATAGAATCTTCACGAGACTGGCAATAATTGTCAAGAACGAACTCGGAGTGTAAGAGATAGAACTGCCCATGTGCCTAAATGACTGTCTAGTCACTGCATCCACAAAAGACAGCTGCAGGTATTAAATGCAAGAAACTCCAGCAAGTGAGATGCAGTGGACTCTTGTGAACCCCACAAAATCTCTTCTCAGTCACACCTAGAACACAGAATGGAATAGCATCTCTACATCAGCTTAACCATGCAGGACAAAAAGTTTAAAAGTGAATATGAGGCAGGATTGGTGGGGTAAAGGCATAGGTTCATACTCTAAGTTGCTTTGGAGATTTCATAATCTCTCTTCCTTAGTGATTTACTCTGCACATTACACCCAGTATCCTCTTTTTTTAGTTGATAGTAGTGGTAGTAGGATAGTTGATCAACTCAGGTCTGTCTGGCTGAGCAGACCCATCAACCATAGGCAAGCAGCTGCCTTGGCATGGTTGCCCCATGCAGTGAACTGATGATCCCTTGCAGTTGACAGTGCCCCGAAACAGTGAGGTGCAGAGAAAAGTGCACTAGCATAGGGGGAAAAAAATCAGTTTTCGTCACCACTTAAGAACAAAACAAATGGCTAAGGTACTTTAATTAATTATTGATCTGAAGTATTTGGTGGGGTTAATTATTACATGGAGTATGTTGAAATTCTGACCCCAAATTTGTTAAATCAGTGAGCTAGGCATATGTTTTTTTCTGCAAAACTACAGATTCCATTCATAAGTGATGCCCATTTAAATGTTTTTGATTTCATGTCTCAGTAACCTGTTTCTCATTATGTGATTTAAATCAAGTCGCAGGGGTAAACCAGCTCTGCTGTCGGGCCCTGCTGCGGATGTCACTGATTGCATTGAGCAGTTGACCCTTGTGCGGTGTGGTGCGGTGAGGATCTGTCCGTTCTCCCCTTTGGGACTAAGATGCGAATGAATGTGTTTGAATGGATGAGTAAATGGGGAGTGTGTCGTCCTGTCTCGGCTACCTCCCTTTCCTTGGGGGAAGCAGCCTAGGTATATAGATAGATAGATAGCTATTATTTCTTGCACAGTTTGTCTGCAGTTTAGGATACTGTGATATTGTATGATAGATTCCTGTTTGTCATATGTGTAGTATTAGCTGGTTACAGTAATTATAAGCTGGCATGATGATGGAGCTTGAGAGTTAAAATACACTGTGGCCTACAGGCTATTATTATTATTATTATTTTTTTGATGTAAATACTGCAATGCTGCCAGGGAAATAGGATGGTCTTGTACCCTTAAATGATCAGTACTGGTTGCATAGGCTCAGACCTCTAAGCTTTAAAGGAGGCATAATGGGATTAGCAAGTTACTGTTACTCCATACAATGCTGGTGTAACATATTTCTCTTCAGCCTTGCCCTGCATGTGATTGTGTGAGAATGTACAGGACCACTATTAGTCAGAGTTATGGTATTGCATTGCTTTTCTTTTTCAGGTTGCTCATTACTATTATTTTTAAGGTGAGGGTGCACATACCCCAACTGTGTAAATATTCTTAAACCCAAGCAATGTAGGTAGTGTTAAGATCATGGGAAAATGTGAGAGTAATAACATTTCAGAATTAGAAAAGTGGGGAGGGTTTTGAAGATAAGAGAGAATATGAGGTTAATATCATTTTGAAATAAAATTGTAGAGGTCTTTACAGATTAGGGAAAATGTGAGGCTAGTGACATTTATAATTACCAGTAAGGGAAATCATTACTACCTACAGGTTGACAGTCCATTTTTGGTTTCAGGTTAAAAGCAAAGGATTGTACTGTTAGGACTGCTGCCTTTCAGCAAGCAAGCCCCATTATGGTGTGCAGAAGCCTCACCAGTGTCACCAAAATCGTTGCTGTCAGGAGCTCCCACACATACAAGTCAACACCTGCCTCCTTGGAATGTGTAGCACATACCCCAAAAGACCTTCAGCTGTCAGAATGCAGGTACTGTAATCATAACATGTCTAACTAACTTATTAAGTAATGCATTTTAGAGAGATGGAAAAGAGAAGAAATGTGAAAGGAAAAAAGAGGACAAAAGATGAGAGGCGGGGGGGAGAACAGAAAATGAAGGAGAGTGAGAAGTGAATAACTGAGGGAGAAGAGAAGAAAATTGAAGAGAAAAAAGGGGGGAAATGAAGGAGAATGGTAGCAATGCATACACATGCTGGTTATAAGTTACTGTGAAAAAATTATTATGCAAGGTTACCCTATAGTATGGTGCAAGGATAATAATGTGGTTTTAGATTTCCTCTGTGTTAAGCCAGTCACTCATTCTTGGTTTCATTACAGCTAGCCTATTTAGTTCCTGCATCTCTGACTGTCAAGAATAGTTGGCAGTTGGTAAAATGGTTGTCACAGCAGTAAAAAATAAGTAAAACAAAAAAAATGAAGAGGGAATTGTCATCATCATAACCAGCTCCACATGCAAAAACACTCCATCTGTATTTCATTGTTTTTTCATCTGGAGCAGTGTTGTGTAAGCATACTTTTGACCTTTTATCTGCTGCATTTAACTTAAGCTCTTGTATACTAGCTGGCCATTGATAAGTTTATTCAGTTGAGAGACTCCCCATCTTTGTAATCCTTGCATTTCAGAGTGTTATATTCTGACCACCAGCAGACTGCTGGTATTATATCCAGCCAAAAAGTATTTCAACACAGCTGAAAGGATTAAGTTGAAATGAGGCTGTGTCCTCTTGGTATACCAAATGTTGCAAAGTCAACCTCATATACAAAGAAGGAATACAAGCCTCCAGGTGACCAGCAACTAGAATGGCTTCTGAGGTGGCATCACCATTAGAAACAGAAGTGGTATTCATACTGCTAAAATGTGGAATGATGTGGAGGATATATAGCACCCCACCCTGTCAATCATGCTTTAATTCACAGCCACCAGCACCACTCCTCCAAGACTGCATCAAGACCTGGAAGCACAAGGCATTGATCCCTGTATTTCCCACTCTCTCTTGATTCTGTTTCAAAGAGATAATAGCGTCTACTAGGAAGTGCCTGATCTTGCCCCCACCCCTCTTGCTAATCCATTAAGTATATACTCAAAATTTGACATGACAGCCTAGATATCCTTATTTTACTCAGAGGTTTGACTAGCAACAGCAGACCTGCAGGATGCTTCTTGACATGTCCTTGTCCACATCCAGGCTCCAGAAGTACATGGGATTCATGGTGGGGAGTGAAAAAAACCAGTTCACTGCAATGCTGTTGGGCCTCAAATAACCTATAGAATCTTCACGAGACTGGCAATAATTGTCAAGAACGAACTCGGAGTGTAAGAGATAGAACTGCCCATGTACCTAAATGACTGTCTAGTCACTGCATCCACAAAAGACAGCTGCAGGTACTTAATGCAAGAAACTCCAGCAAGTGAGATGCAGTGGACTCTTGTGAACCCCATAAAATCTCTTCTCAGTCACACCTAGAACACAGAATGGAATAGCATCTCTGCATCAGCTTAACCATGCAGGACAAAAGGTTTAAAAGTGAATATGGGGCAGGATTGGTGGGGTAAAGGCATAGGTTCATACTCTAAGTGGCTTTGGAGATTTCATAATCTCTCTTCCTTAGTGATTTACTCTGCACATTACACCCAGTATCCTACTTTTTTAGTTGATAGTAGTGGTAGTAGGATAGTTGATCAACTCAGGTCTGTCTGGCTGAGCAGACCCATCAACCATAGGCAAGCAGCTGCCTTGGCATGGTTGCCCCATGCAGTGAACTGATGATCCCTTGCAGTTGACAGCGCCCCGAAACAGTGAGGTGCAGAGAAATGTATGTAGATTTAGTTTCTGGATGGACATAGCATTTGTCCCCCTTCACCCAGTTAGCAGGGGCATCATAGCAGGCTCCACATCACCCCATTATCTGGTTATGTGGTCACCACCCAGCATTGTAATTGGATTTCCAGGTTGCATGAAAACATCAGGCTTGTCACTTGGTGTAGAACTACCTGAAGTGGAAAGAGGAGAAATAAAAAGTGACAGAAAGGAAAGGAAGAAGTAGGAAGCGAGGTGGTCAGACACAGTAGTACAGTCACTCCTCCAGCTGCGTAGCTAATGTATTAGTGAATTTTTCCGTGGAAATCAAATTACGCAAGTGGTACCCTAGAAACGTGTGTTTTAAGGCTAATTGGTATGGTGAAATCCAGAAATTTTCCCAAAGTCTCTCTTTTGACCTTGAAAATATTTTACACCCCCATATTATACTAAATAGCTATTACAGTAAACATACAACCTCTAGGAACTTCACTGGGCATAAAAAAGTGTTAATTAGAGTGTATTAAGTGGTAAAGTAAGTGATAATCAGTTACCATGGTGAGGGATGGAGCAGTGCATGGGTGTTGGGGAGGGATGTATCCGAGGCTGAGGGGCCTCTCTCCTCCTCTGTAGAAGAGGATGCTGAATGTGCCTGCATTGCAGCCATGCTTGGCGGTCATGTTGACACGTCACCGTGCGGGACTTTTGACTGTTGCCCGACAGGCTGTGTTTGGGGGGCTGATTTCTGGGATTTTCCTGCACAAACCAGATTCTTTCCTGTGTAACAGGAATCAGGGTATGGTTTATCTCTCCACGTAAATGGTGAAAATCGCAAATGGAATCTGCATAATTAGAGGGATCTTTATAATAGTAGTAGTAGTAGCTTAGTTGCAAATCCAGGATTATCTGAATGTGAACACAGTGAACTGCAGGTAAGAAATTACCTTTTTCATGCGGTCTGCCTTCCTCCTTTTTGGTTAATAAGAAGGGAATTGAGAGATGTTTATATAACCAGCACTGGAGCCACCTGATTATATCAGTGCCACCACATGAAGTCATCCCTCTCCAGAAACTAAAAATTACATACACAATAATGTTAAGGTTTAATGTGCAGAATTCACTAAGTTAAATGTGCCATGAAGCCTTCCATGCCACAGAAAATACTAGCCTTAGCTGGCTCTTTGAAGGGAAATAGGGTGACTTCCAACTTGAAGGGAGTACACTGGACTGCCATTGTTAGGTTCAGTTTATTAATATGATGATGTATCATGTACTTCGTTCTTGCTGCTACCAGACAATTTTATTCACCTTATAGGGGACTTCCAAGCTGGGGAAGTTGAATATAGCCTCCATGAGCATCTTCACTACTAGAGGTCTGCCCTAAGTTGAGTCAAATAATCTGGTAATAACCAGATTGAAATATAAATCTGGTTTTTATTTAGTTAGGTGCATGATGAATTGATCTAGGATATTGTCAAGCCCTATAAAGCACTGTAAAGCTTCCTGTGCCACCTCGAATATGGCCATATGTTTTACCAAACATCTAATCCCTGATTACATGTAAAGTAGGTGGACTTGGTAATGTTGTGGTTCAGATAGAAAAAATGGTAGCTTTTAAAATTTGTTTGGCAGTTTTTAATTTTCATGTAGTTCTAGCAACTGTACAAGTTTTCACCACTTCCTGCCCTCCTCAACAGGCTAAACTTCAGTTGTAGATGGTGGGCATGGAGTTGCAGGCTGAAGTCAGTAGAGAAGAAGAAGGCTAATGAAATTATGGAGGAAACACCTACCTACCCAACGAAGGACATCAGCACTCTTCTGTTTTATGTTGATACTGTACGGCATATTTGTAGGTACAGTCAACCAAAAAAAAAAAAAAAGTACTGGCCATCTTATCTCACATATATTGTGATATATGGGGGACCCTGTAATTATGTGCAGTTATTGCCCTTTGTAATTATTACGACACAATCACATAAATTGCCACCTGTTGGATGGTACATTTTTTTAGGCACTATGTTAGTATTGTAGATTGATGTGTGTCAGCAAAACTCGCTCATTTTCACAACCGTCGATCCCAGGTGTGCGATACTGTTTTTGGTTGACTATACAACAGTGAAAATAAGGGAAGTTTGTAAACTACTTGTACTTAATCTTCTGAGGTTTAAATACCCCTTTTTTCTCTGGCTGCCATATCAAGTCACCTACCTCCTCTCCTCATTATTATCATTAGGCTACTTGGCCCGTTTCATAGGACATGGCCTTCATTGTTTACACTTCTGTACCTCTTTCTGAACTTAAACCATCATTACCTGGGAAAAAAGGCTACATGATGATGATCAATTAATACTATTATTATTATTATTATTATTATTATTATTATTATTACTATTACTATTATTATTAGATTGGATGATGGATAGATTATTATTTTCCTGACCTAGGGTGAGAAAGGAGGTCCGGATGATGATGATTACAGTATTATTATTATTTTATAATTGTATAGTTTGGCATGAGTACAAATACTCGTAGTTAGAAGTGAAATATGTGGAAATGGGATTAGAGAGAAATGTGTGTGTGGAGTCTGTAGAATGTATAGGATAAGAAATAACCAGGAATGTGATTTGTGAAAGGTGTGAAGTAAGGAAGTCTGTAGACAGTAAGTCTGAAGGGTGTGTGTGCCTGGATGGATTAGTTGTATGGAGAGAATATGTATAAACAGAGAAGTTGGTTATGTGACTGATGCCGCGTTTTGTACTGTCACATCGTGGTCATATGATTTCATACAAAATTGAACAGTTTCAAACAGTACTGTCTAGTCACTTCTGCAAAGTGACTTGATATCTGCTGCTGAAGTCATTCAATATTTATACAATTCCAACTAAAACGGAAGTGGTACCATGTTACTGTCAGACAATCCATCCCGCACTACCGTAAGTCTGGGGGGTACCACCATGGATATATTTCATATTCGTTAAATAGGAATTGTACAGTGTTGTACCTTAACTGAAATGATGAACTGATATTTCTGCATGGAAGCAGCCTCAGAATATTTATAAATCAGTTCAGTCACTGATGTAAAAATGCGGATAAATGTTACCCTGTGGCAATATTTCCAGTTGTGCATCAGAAGGCAAATTTTATGAACGGATGGCCCATTTCACTTGCTTTTAAACATAGACCCTCCTTATAGCAGTCTACTTGGGTGGATGTCTGAGTCGATAAAGCCAAGTCTGTTACTGTATATTCGATGGTCCCCCCCCCCCCCTGTTAGGTGGGATTTCAAGCACATGTGTGAAAACAAATCAGCACAGTAGCATATTCTAGTACTGAAAATGAAATATCCTCCCATGTTATATTAACTTTAACCATACTTATGCCCTATTGCGGTTTATTTCACATCCATGTTGGAGTTAAAAGATAGGAAACAAGTATTTAAACCCATCTCACCCCGTTTAATGGACATTGTTCAATATAGCTGATGGAATTTCGGTGGTTTCATAGTGTCTGTTAAATCCAGTACAGTATCTGGTTTATCAAGGTACATTAAATCAAAAGTCTCCTGTATTTTGAGCATTGTTTGCATTACTTTTAACATTTTTATTTAATAATAATAATAAATTGGACATAATCTACAGTCGGTCTGTCTTTCAGTTTGCAATTTAAGGAGAGTAGTTAAGTCTGAGGTACGGGCTGGTAATGAGTACCGGTATGTTATTGTCAGCATCCAGTGGCGGCCTGGAGCAGTGAAGTAAAGTCGTATTATTGAGATTCCTAAATATCCTGTAATGGTTTGGAATGCTACAGTGGTTAATTAGAGAATAGTAAGAGTCGGCAGTACCAGTCTGACTACCCATCATTGTCAGTAGTACAGGATTAGTTTCCTTGCAGAGAAGGTGAGGAATTTGCTGAGGAAATCAACCGTGAAAAGCATAAATATGCAGTGTAGTAGCTCAGTTTAGAGCCAGTATTTCAGCAGCAATACACTTAAAACGATTCTTTGATACTTAGAATGTAGTTCATGATTTGCCAAATGAATATCATCATCATGGACGCCAGCTTGGTAAAGTACGAAAGCTTTTCTGATCCCACATGTCAGGCTATGCAGCTGGGCCTTTTTTTTTTTTTTATAATACTAACAATAATAATAATAAATGCTTGACTTGTGCATAAAATTGTAAGATTATGATGATCCATACAAAACACAACATACATTGAAGATGAGAGGAAGAGGAATGGTATGTCAAGAAGGTGAATGTATGTGATCCGTGTGTATAATAATACAAGTTATGGAAGGTGATTCAAAGGAACTGATGGGAGTGCATGTGACAAGGATGTGGATCCCTCCTCCCTCTTTTTTTTTTTTTTTTTTTTTTTTTTTTTTTTTTTAAATAGGCATTGGATTTGTTATCTCACAGGTAATATAAAACACATCTGTGCAAAAATAACTGTGTTGTTGGTTAGGCCTGTGTTGTAGTCAGGATTTGAGGGGCACAAATGGTGACTGATTCCAGGGGCATGAATGGTGATTGATTCCTCCCCTTCCTTGCCTGCCTCCACTCCCTCCCTGCATGCCCTCCTGCCTCATCCCCGCCCTCCTTGCCTTCCCCACTTCCTCCTTCCATCCTTTTATGTTTGCCTTACCCCCTTCCTGTCCAGCAACCTTTCTCCTTCCTTTCCTTCATGCCTCACCCTTCCATTTCCAGATGCCTGCTTCCTCTCCATTCCTCCCTCCCTTCCTACATGCCTGCCTCACCCCCTTCCTGCCTGACACCTTCTTTCCATGCCTTCCTCAATTCCTCCTTTCAATTCTTTCTCCTTTCCTTACCCTTCCCTCCCTACCTGTCTCACCCCCTCCCTTCCTGCTTTCCCTCCTGCCCCCTTCCTGTTCACATGCCACATCCCCATCCACACACACCCCTTCCGGCCCCTCCTGCCTCACCCCCTTCCTGCCCTCCCTGCTTCACCCCCTTCCTGCTCATCTGCCTCACCCCATTCCTGCTCACCTGCCTCATCCCCTTCCTGCTTACCTGCCTAACCCTCTTCCTGTCCACCTGCCCTCACCCCCCTCCCGCTCACCAGCCTAACCTTCTTCCTGTCTCACTCCCTTCCTGCCCACCCGTCTTACTCCCTCCCAGCCATCTCGCCTCACCCCCTCCCAGTCATCTTGCTGTCCTGCCATCCCCCCCTCACCTTCCTGCCACCCTGCCTCAACCCTTTCTTCCATTCTGCCTCACTCCCTTAGCCATCCTTCCTCACCTACTCACTGCCATCCTGCTCACCTCCTCACTGCCATCCTGCTTCACCCACTCCCTGCCATCCTGCTCACCTCGCCCCTTCCCTGCCATCCAGCCTCGCCCCTTCCCTGCCATCCTGCCTCGCCCCTTCCCTGCCATCCTGCCTCGCCCCTCCCTGCCATCCTGCCTCGCCCCCTTCCTACCATCCTGCTTCACCCCCTCCCTGCCATCCTGTCTCACCCCTTCCCTGCCATCCTGTCTCACCCCCTTCCTACATCCTGCCTCCACCCCCTTCCTACATCCTGTCTCACCCTCTTCCTACATCCTGCCTCACCCCCACTACCATCCTACCTCAACCCCCCCTGCCATCCTGCCTCGCTCCTTCCCTTCCATCCTGCCTCACCCTCTCCCAGTCTTCCTGCCTCATCCCCTCTTGCCTTACTCCCTCCCTACCTTCTTGCCTCATGCTTACCTGCTGACTGCCTCACCCCCACCCTACCTTCATGTCTAACCTATTCCCACCCTCACCTCCATGTACCTGCCTCATGCCTTACTTCCTCCCTGCTACCCTGCTCACTACCTCCCTGCCTCACCTCCTCCCAGTTACCTGCCTCACCTCCTCCCTGCCACTTCTCTTATCCCCACGTGCATTGTTTCCTCACCTCCACCCTGCCTATTTTCCGTACCCCTTTGAGGAATGTGTGCAGAGTGCATTGAATGCCAAGGATGAGTACTGTGATTCGTTAAAGAAGTGCAGTAAGGAAGTGTGTTAATTTTGTTGAAGAGAGCTTATTTAGATGGTGAGGTCGTATGGGGAGAATGGATGGAGCAAGTTGGTGGAAAAGATATAATTATGTGAGTTTGTAGGTGGGAAGGGGAATGGGTTCCACACTGGCCTAAATCAACTCATGGTTCACATCATCCAGGTTAGCAAAACATGTATACTTAATATATCTATGTGTTTCACATTAATTTGTTAAAAATATCAGCTTATGAATATACATTTGCATCAGTGGAGGTCATTATGAGAAATAACGACACAGTATTGCTGTCTTTCAAAGCCCAGTAATGCAATTTTTACAGGTAAACAAAACCCTCAGAACATTAAGTACGAGTTTCTGAAGTACAGATGTGAAGCAGTCCTAGTACTTGACGTTTTGCATGTATTCTTTCCAAAAAGTATTGTCAGTCAGATGATTGGATGGTTTCACAAACAGTATTGTTGTCGTGCATTTTTTTTAAGGCAAATATTTTTGAATGATTGTGTATGTTATATAAAATTAACCTCATGATGCACTAAAAAGCAGCCATAATCATTTATGTAAAGTCACTGTATTATATATATATATTTTCAAAATAGCGATGGAAATGTTTAAGATACTTTTTGGGCAGACCGTACACAGAGTCTGTTCTTATATCTGAGTTACTACTTTGTAAATGTATTATTATTTACTTATAAACCCACCACCACACCTTACCTCCACTCCTGCATCCCACCTCCTTTATTTCCTCTCCTTACCTCCATCATCCTTCCTCTTTACTACCTCCTCAGCATCCCAATTCCTATTCCCTACATCCTCCATGCTCCTTCCGCATTGTTCCTCCTCCTTCCCCCTTCTTCCTCCCTCGTTTCTCTACTCACCTTCTCTCCTTTGTCCACCCTCCCTCCCTTCGTTCTCCACTCTCCATCCTCTATATTCACGCTCCATTCCTGTTGTATCCCTCCACATTTCTCTGTCCTCCTTCTTCCTTTCTTAACCTTCTCTCTTACTTCCACATTTCTATCCCCCTCCCCCTTCCTTATTCCTACCTCCTCCTCTCATTTGCCTCAGCCATCTTTATCTCTTTCTACCTGTCCAACCACTTCGTCCTCCCACCTCTCCTGCTCTTCCTCATTTTCTTCTTCTTCCCCCTCTTCCTCTTCTTTTCTTCTGTCTCCTCCTCCCTTCTCCCCCCCTCCTATACTCCCTAACCCCCCTCCTATACTCCCTAACCCCCCTCCTATACTCCCTAACCCCCCTCCTATACTCCCTATCCCCCCACCTACATGCCCCCCCCGACCACCAGTATACCCCCTCCCCCTCTTCCCTACATGTCCCTCGCCCATATCAACATGCCCCCTCCCCCCCACCAACATTCCCCTTCCTCTCCACCAACACGCCCCCCTTCCTCCTACCAACACACCTCTCCTCCGCCTACATGCTGCCTCCCCTCCACCTTATATGTCCCCTCCCCCCATATACAGTATACCTCCTTCTCCCACCTATATGTCCCCTCCCCCACTTATATGCTCCCTCCCTTCTCATTTATATGCCCCCTCCCCATCGGTGTGCCCCCACTGCTCCATCTGTACACCCCCTCCCCCCACATATATACTGTATACACCCTTCCCTACCCATAACCCCTTTCCCCACCTGTACCCCCCTCCCCACCTGTACCCCCCTCCCCCACCTATACACCCTCCCCCCACCTATATCCCTCCCCTCCCCCCACCAGTACACCACCTTTTCCCCTGCCTATACACCACCTCCCCCCACCTATATGCCCCCTCCTGCACATCCCCTCCCCCCCTCCTGTATGCCCCCTCTCCTCCACCTGTATACCCCCTCCCCCCACCTGTATGTCCCCTCCCTCATCTGTATACCACCTCCTCTCCACCTATATGCCCCCTCATTTCCACCTATATGCCCCCTTCCCTGCCTCACCTACATGCCCCCTCCTTTCCCCACTTATATGCCCTCCTCCCTCACTTATATGCCCCCTCCTTCCCTCACCTACATGCCCCCTCCTCCCCTAACCTACATGCCCCATCCTCCTCACCTGTACACCTCCTCCCTCCACCTGTATGCCCCTTCCCCCACCTATGTTCCCCCTCCCCCCTTACCTATGTCCTCTCCCCCATACGTCCCCTTCCCCCTCACACCTGTTCGTCCCTTCCCTCCCACAACTATACATCCCCTCCCTCCCCTCACCTATGTCCCCTCCCCCACTTGTATGCCTCCACCCCCCACACCTTCTTGTCCCCTCTTCCCTCCACCTGTAATGCCACCTCCACCCCCCACACCTTCATGCCCCCTCTTCCTTCCACCTGTATGCCCCCTTCTCTCCACTTGTATGCTCACTGACCCACCTGTACTTCCTGTCCTCCCCCCACCTGTGTGCTCCCTCCTCCCCCCACCTGCATGTCCTCTTCCCCCCACCTGCATGTCCTCTTCCCCCCTCACCTATTCATCCCTTCCCCTCACTTGTACGTCCCCTCCCTGCCTATACACATCCTCCCCCCACCTATATGTTCCCACCTTCCTCCACCTATTCACCCCCTCCCCCACATGTTCACCCTCTCCCCCACATGTTCACCCTCTCCCCCACATGTTCACCCTCTCCCCCACATTCGCCTATTAAAATGGTTATCAAGGTGTCTTTAATAAAGTTAGGATATTTTTGAATGTCCCAAATTATATTAATAGCCAATCTTACATCTGTGACATTTATATAAATAAATATTATCTGCGAATGCAATAATTTGTATGACAAGTTGCATCTAGATTCAGAAGAACTTATAAATGTGTCATAAAGATGCCAAGTTGAAAAACATGAATACAAAGATGTGAAACATTCAAAATACATTTAAGTATTTTATTATATGGTTGTATTTGCTTCAATACACAATATCTGTGAAGCAAATACAACCATATCATAAAATACTTAAATGTATTTTGAATGTTTCACATCTTTGTATTCATGTTTTTCAACTTAGGTATCTTTATGAATGACTAATTGTAAATAAAGTTTAAAGTATTTTATGATATGGATGTATTCATGAACCTATAGGACACTCCTAACATAATTAGGTCAAACTTTAAGAATATAAATATGCCTTAAATAAGAATATTTATAAATGTGGCTTAGTCATATTTATAAAGAATTTTAAATTTAAGAACATTTATAAATGACTTAACTTAAGAATCTTTATAAATATGACTAAGCCACATTTATAAAGATTCTTTAAGTTAAGTCATATTTATAAATGTTCTTAAATTTAAAAAGCTTTATAAATATAACTAAGCCACATTTATAAATATTTCTTATAAGGCATATTTATAAAGATTCTTAAGAATCTTTATAAGTATGAACTTTTCACCTGATGGTTCGTTCCACCTAGCAAGTTCCGGGGTGTCCTATAGAAGGTTCATAAATACAACCATATAAAATACTTATAAATTTATTAATTTACCATGTTTCACGGATGGTGAGGAGGTGGTAGGAAGTCCCCCCCCCCTCCTACTGTATCTACCCCTTCTACAACCACCACCTTAGCCTTCCCCCTGCCTTCTACCAGTACCACCACCAACCTACCTGCTTCTTAAACCCCCATCCCCTTCCCACCTGCTAATAAGAGTACTTGCAAGGTGGGAAGGGGGTGGGGGTTTAAGAAGGCAGGTACGTTGGTGGTGATGCTGGTAAAAGGCAGGGGGGAGGCTAAGGTGGTGGTTGTAGAAGGGGTAGATACATTAGGGTGGTGTGGTTGTAGTGGGTGGGGCTGGGGGGGTGAGGCAGGTTGGGTAATGTGGTGGTGGAGGGGGAGGTAGGTACTGAAGTGGTGGAGTGGTAGTCAGGTTGGTGTGGTGGAGGAGGGGTGAGGCAGGTAGGGTGGTGGTAGAGGACGGGTAAGGCAGGTAGAATGCTGGAGGTGAAGGTTGGTATGGTAATGGCAGGACAAGAGAAACAACAATCAGAGAAGTAAAGAAGGAATGCACGGAGAGAGGTAGATAACAGGGATGCAGCTGGAGGAGGAAGGGAATCAAAGAGGGGAATGAGGGGAGGGGGAAGGAGAATGGCAGTTGAGGTGAGGGGTAAGGAGGAGGGGCTGGGTAAAGAAGATTGGTAGGCTGGGGAGTAAGAAGAGCAGGAAGAGTTGGCTAGGTGAGGGGGAAGAGGAAGATGAGTAGGGAAGGACGCAAAGGAATTAGGAGGTAAGGGAAACACATGGAGATGCTGAGGAACAGAAAAGGCAGAGAACAGAGGGGAGAAGCCAGGAAGGGCAGGAAAATGCCAAGAAAGGCACACACAGGCAAGGAGATGCAGTGAATGGAGGAGAAAGGTTGGAAAGAGCAGGGAGAGAGAGAATGGAATGAGTACAGTAGGCACAGCCATGGAAATACAGGACATGGCAAAGTAGGGAGACACAGCAAGGTACAGGAAGAAGAAAGAACAAGGAAGATGAAATGGTAAGGATAGACAAGGTTGGGGAAGGCAAAGCAGGGTAGGGAAAGGGATGACAAGAAGGTAAGAAGGTGCCAGGCAGGGTAGGGGATAGCAGAGCACAGTTTGGTAAACAAATGCCAGGTAGGCTAGTTTAGGGAGTGGTAGGGTAGGAAAAGGCTCAGCTGTAGGGTAGGGAGTGGCAGGGTAGAGAAAGGCTCAGGTGTAGGGTAGGGTGAGGTAGGGTTTGATAGGGAGAGGCAGGGGAGGGTAGAGGGGAAGGGCAGTGTGGGCTGAAGCAGGGCAGAGTAAGGTAAGGTAAGGAGATGCAGAGTAGGGTAGTGTGCAGCACGGTGGGTTAAGGAAAGGCAGTATAGGATGGGACGACAGGGTAGATTAGGGAGAAGCACTGAAATGTTAGGAAGTGAGAGATGGGATAGGGCAGGGAGAGGCTGGGTAGGTAAAAGCTGGGTAGGATAGTCAGATACTGGGCAGTGTAAAGAGGGAGAGGGAAGGAAGCTGAGGAAAGGCAGGGAGGGGTAGAGAGGCAGAGTAGGGAAGGATATGCAAAAACAGGGTAGGGTGAGGTGATGCAGGGTAGCGTAAAGAGTCAGTGAATGAGTGAGAACGAAATCCAAGTGCTAGACAGCGAAGCTCATTATGGCACTATGATCTGAAGATACAGTAAGGAATACGGAGGACATGAAAAGGAAAACCAGTGGCAAAAGCAGTAGCATAATTTACACAGATATGTGAAACAGAAATGAGAACATCACAGGTATAGCAAGGAGGAGGAGGCCCATTGGACATTAAAAGTGCGTGTGTTGGGTATGACCAATATAGATAAGCTAGTGCAGTTTCCCAGTAGAATTTATTCTACTATGTGGATTAATGCCAAGGGGAAATGGACTGTTTTACTGCACAGAGTTTATTAGCTGAAATGTCATACCAGATGGACCGCCACCTTAATATTAGAAAATAAGTGATAATAGGAAGGACATCAGAGGCTAGAATAGCACAAAAGCGAGAATTCCCTAAGGAGATTGCACAGTGAGCTAAAGGATCAACCTGTTCATTTCCACGTATACATACATGACTGGTGATCCAGGAGAAATGTTTTTCTTTCTAACAGATAAATGAAACAGCCATTCTTGTATCTCATGAACAAGGGGGTGTAAGGAGGGGAAAGGTGACAAAAAAGAAAGTGCACTAAGGAAGTCAGTGAAAAGAATAAATGATAACTGATGAAGCGTAGGGAGTAGTGAAAAGAATAAAGGATAATGAAGAAGAGAAGTATAGACTGTAAGGCAAAACATAATGCATAGAGTTCTGTTGTGAGTATGCTAGCAACAGATGGTAAGGTAAACTGCCAGGGTCAAGAGGGAAAAAATATTGCAAATCCTGTAAACTGATAAGACTGAGAGGGAAAAAGTACTGGAAATCCTGCGCCATTTTATATTTTAGACCCATCCATGAAAACATGGGCAGCAGAAGAATGATAGGATAGATGTTCGATAAAATAGGAATGAAGGACAAGGGGTTAGGCAGAGGATTTGTTGTAAAGAATGACAGCCAAACAACTGTGGGACGACCCAGGGAGTAAGTTATGAGAATGCAGCGGAAGGACATAACAATTCATAAAGGAAGAATGGTTGAGTAGAGGTTGTACACGAATTGGAAAAGAAGGGCATACTTGTGGACAGGAAGTAAATTTTCTAATGTCGGTGGAGGAATGGTAAGCCTCTGAGAAGGGGACTGATGGAGTTTGCTCAAGTATCGAACAGAAAGAAGAGCACAACGTCGAAAAAGAGAGGGTAGACCTGACTCAGCATTAAGGCTTTCAATAGAAGATTTAAAGGCACCAAGAGTTTATCACAGGTGTAGATGGTGGACTTAGAAGCAGTGTAGGGAAAGGCAGGGTAGGTTATAGTAGGCAAAGAAAGAGTAAGGTAAGGAGAAGCTGGGTAAGAAATGGCAGAGCATTGTAGGGAGAGGCAGGGAAGGGATGGGTAGTGAGATGGGGCAGGGCAGGGTATCAAGAAGCAGTGTACTAAGATACAGGACAGGGTAATAAGACACAGGGTAAGGAGAAGCCAGGTAGAGGAGGTAAAGGGTGGGCAATATCAGGGTAGAGAGCAGAAGGTTAGGGTAGGGAGAACCAGAGTGAGGTAGGTTCAGCAAGGTAATGTTGGAAGAGGCAAGGTAGAGATCAGAGCAGAGTTGACAGGTTTGCGGATTTTCCGCCAAATTGGGCGGTATTAAATTGAGGATGGCGGGTAAAATTTAACATTGGCGGTTGGGCAGTTTTTTGGGCGAGTTAATATCTTAACTGGCAGGGTTTGGGCGACCAGCTCGAGAGGGTATTTGCCAAATTAACCTTACTGTAACTCTCGTCTCTTAGCAAAAGCAAGGGTGACCGGAGAGATCAAGATCGAGGGCAGGTGGTGGTGGGCGGAACTGACGAAACCATTAGCACCCGGCCCAGCCCTCCCTCGGGATACGACTCCCCTAATCCACACTCAAACACAGGTCACGGGGCCTGCCGGCCATGTATGCCGTGGTGGTAAAATAAGAGAGGCAGCATTTCAAAATTAGTCAGGGAGTAGTGAAGGGAGGTTTGCTGGACAGTGGAACTGGGAAGACAATGGGTAAATATGCAAAGTATAACAGAAAATACAATAAAAGCTGTGAAAAAGAAAATGGATTGCGATAATGGATTGTCTGTCCCAGGTGATAAGACATGTGCATTTTGCAAATATAATAAATGACTATTGTGAGGCTAATGTATTAAGTTTGTATAAGATATAACTATTTTTCACATCATTTGTTGCTCACCTGTAAACCTAATATTATTTAGTCTGTAATTACTGACAAGGCGGTTTTTGGGCAGGTAAAAAGGCTGATATTTTGGCGGGTTTGGAAGAGGAACTCGGCGGGTTGGCAGTTTCTGACCTGGCAACCCTGGATCAGAGGATTAGATATGAAACGATGGTAGGGTAGGAAGAATGAGGCAGGACAATGTGTAGGAAAGAGAGAGGATAGAGTAGGGGAGCATAGGGAAAGGCAGGGCAGTGTAGGGAAAGGAAACGTAGTGCAGGGCAGGGAGAGGAGCATTAGCACAAGAAGGGGCAGGATAGGGAAGGGAAGGTGTGCAGGAAAATACATGGCGAGGTAGATGGCAGGGAAGGGAAGGTGTGCAGGAAAATACATGGCGAGGTAGATGGCAGGGCAGAGCTGAAGAAGAAAGCAAGGTAAGAGATAGCTGGACTGGTCTGGGTATGGGATGGAAGAACACATTAAGGGGAAGTTGGAGCAGGGTAAGGCATGGTTGGCAATGGCTGGGCAGGCAGATTAAGGGAGGGCAAGGCTGGCTAGGGTATAGGATGACTTGTCAACAAGTACAGGGGAGAGAATAGGGCAGGGTAGGGTAGGGGAAGGCACGGCTGGGTAGGATATGTGACATTAGAGAAGGGCAGCGTTGGGAATGGTAGGAAGGATAGGGTAGATGATAGCAGGGCATGGTATGATAAGGAATGATAAGGTAGGGTAGGGTAGGAGAAGGAGGGGAAGAAGGAAGCATTACAAACAAATCTAATACAATACATAACATATCAATACAAATAAACTACACAAAATAAATTACAAAACAAATGCTTTTAATTTTGGTACAATGACTACAAACTTATTTCAAGTTTATGTAATTTACATTTTGACAATTATTTGTATTCCTAAATAAAATTATTAAATTAATGAAGGAGAAAATCTTTTTTGCTGGAACCCAACCCTCAATTAAAGCAATTTTCACTGACAAGTACTTCCTAAGAACAGTGTTAACTGAGGAATTACTGTATATGAGTAAAGATGCTTTTTGGTGGCATTATACAATATCGTAAAAAAAAATCTGCACTAGTGTGCAAAAGGTGCCTTTAGGTCTCAAACAAATTTGTGAAATATATTTTCATCTTAAGCATATATACTGAGGTGCCCAAGTTCCCTTGAAAATTAGAGTGAACGATGAATGAGGGTGGAAGTGTTCCACTTCCACGCCTGTGTTATTCAAGTGAGTCATGAAGCTCAGTTGCTGCAGCCCTCTCACTTTCACTTTTACACTCCATGAGCTACTTGCTCCCCCATTCTTTAACAACAGTACCATACTGTCCTGTTTCAATGATCTACCAATGGATTTACAACACTAAAGCTCAACAAACAGCAATCAACCTCCAACAGTACCAACCAATGCTATAACACTGCTTACACAATGCAGACAGCCTTATCCCATTTATCAAATATCACTCTTTTCATGCCAGATACAAATCTCAAACACACCCTTGCTTCCCATTTTCATCTGTCACTTCCAACAGAGACACCCTGTATCCTTGGATTAACTTTTGACACACACATGACCTTTTCTTTACCCACAAGCCACATCAGTGCCTTTATTTCTTTACCCACAAGCCACATCAATGCAAAGGCATCTCATAAACTTCATGCTTTCGAAACATTCACTATTCTCTTTCACCCTAGCTTGGCCTAAAATCACCATCTCTCCATCTTGAATGCTGTGTTGTCACAGTAGATAACAGAGAATCTGGTGCTAATCTAAAAGAAATGCTAGGGAAAGGATGTACAGCTGTTGCATTCCCTTTTTCTGACACTGAACTACATGGAACAAGCTACAAATGGACAAAAACCTGGGCCAAGCTACGATGAAAAGAGTATACTTATGGACAGTAGAAGGAACTGCTGAAACAAGTTTAAATGACAATGAAGCTGGGCCAAACTGGGCTCCTCTACAGCACCACTTGAACATGTAAACATCCTAAACCACCACCACCACACCTCAACATGACCTTCACAGAATTAGTAAGCCAACCTCCTCCCCATCCTCACTTTATGTACCTCGTCACGAGCCATTCAAACCATCTACACTCTATTCACTTTAATGTGAAATTGTTCTCTCTCTCCATCTTCAATACTGGGCTGAGACCAGACATTAAAAATACAATATGGTGATAGTTGTGAAAAGTCTTATGAAGGGGACACAGAGCCACAGAACTGCATTATTCTGCCACTGAGCCATGGGAAGTAAGCTGCAAAAGGATGAAAATCCCAGTCTAAACAGACACCAGTATCACCACAAACACATAAACAAAGGTCCATTCGCAAAGAGAAAACATTAAAATGGGAAGAGAAATATGAACAGCTTTTGGGATCCTGACTCTCCCTCAAACATAATCACTTCCACCACAACCATCACCCATAAAACCTATAAACAAAGAGAAACCATCAAAACTGGAGAACTATCAACTGCATACATACTGAATATCCTGTGGAATCCTAACTCCACCTCAAAAGCATAATCATCACAATCACCAAATCCAGATCCAAAAACAGAGACTGCATCACAGTGGGAAAAATATCAACAGCATATCCTGCAAATAGCCTTGAGAATCCCAAATCCACCCTAGAAGTATAATAATGACCATCGTCGACAACTAAAACTAAAGAGACAGCATCAAAGTGGCAGAAATATAAACTTCATTCAAATAAAAAATCTGAATCCTAACTCAACCTCACAATAAAGTTGACATTAAATCCTCAAATCTAAAAATCACTAGCTGGGACATTAAAGAACTTAGCTTTATACAGCATGTTTAGCCTAATGTACTATAATTTCCACCATATAATGCATACTTTCCTCCAAAAAAAATTTTGCTCAAAAAATCACCCTGCTCATTAAACCAACATGAGATATGTCTACGGGTTGAGGTGACTGGCACGGTACCCACAATACCCTGTTCGCCAGAATGGCACATATAAATACGGGAGGCGCAGCCACCAACAATCAGAAGCAAATCACTCGATGGCCTTATTAATTATTAAGATTTCAATAATTCAGGCTTGGATAAATGTGCATTAAGACATCATAAATAATCAGTTAACTAAGCATTCTGTGGGTTAGAAATACACACTCATGGAGTGATTGCAACAAGTGGAACACATCAGTAGATTGTAAACAAAAGATAGCTGATCACCTGTTAGTGAACATACAGTGGCAGTCAAAGATTATCTTTTTCCTCAAAACTTATTCGTGGATGTTGAATATCACTAATTCGTAAGCTGAACTGAGAATTTTTTGTCCTAAATACCCCTTGCCAAATCATGGGTGAGCATTATACACCACTGTGCATTATATGGTGGGAAATATGATTATCATAATATTGTCTACTACACATAATAATTTGCGTCACATTTAAGTGCAGGTTTCAGAGCTATTTTGAGTAAAAAGATGTTAAGAAACGTCTTGAAAAGGGAGTTTCTGCTACATTATGTGATTTGAAACCCACACAGTATAAGAAATTTAAATCCAATGGGGCATATCAAAATATTTTCACACAGCTATTAAAACAACTGGGGATGATAAGATAAAGGCACATTTTTCCACATACTGAGAAAAAAAAAAAAAAAAAAAAAAAAAAATGGACATACAGTACTGTATTACAATTCAACCAGCACACAGTAATCCCTTAATTATCCGTTAAAATTCAGCCAAAGCCAGGTTGGACGATCATTTTTTTTTTTCAGCTAATGCAGTACTACAGTATACCCAGCCCCTCTATGGGGGGGCATAACTTCCCCAACAAAATGTATTGTATAACTATTCAAACAGAGAAGACAACTCCAAATAGAGAACTCATAAACAGTACAGGACTTCACAGTAATATAAACAGTTACTGTATATTGTATTGGCCATACTGTGGTACTGTAACAGATTTTGTTGAATATTCCTGTGTGATTAATGACATGCCGTCAGTTCCTGCCATAAAAATGGATAAACCTATAATTCAGCCACATTTTTTATACTCAAATTATGATGTTTCTCAGTTTATGTTACACTGGAAAACTTGGAGTTTACAGTAGTAAAAAAAAAAAAACTTCTACCATTACAAGTCAATATTAAAAATGTAAAAACATACATAACTATAGTCAGACTGTTTTCATCTGACAAAGCCAGGCAAAATTTTAACATTACTAAGCCAAGAGTGTACAGTATAAAATACAATAAGCCTTAGCAATGCAGAAAGAATGTGCTTTCTTGGCTACTAGTCAAATTAACTCTCCAGTATGATTGCACTGGCCATCGACAAAAGTAACGATCACCAGGTGAAAAACTGACTTAGAGTATGTGAATAGGAAAAAAATGCACATACACCTACCAACACTGCCATAGAAGAAAACGTAGTCGGCCACAGGAAAAAATATTAACACAAAAAAAGTAGGCCACAATAATGACAAAGGTTTCAACAAATGTAGGGAAACAGTTCAAGGTGCTCAATGTTTGTTGATGTAAAAGAAGGGAAACAACTCGAGATGCTCGTTAATCTCCGACATAAATGAAGGGAAACAATTCACGATGCTCACTGATCACTGACATCAATGAATAGACATTAACTAAAGGATGCTTGTTCTTTTTACATTTCTAAGTGTTATTCATGGCAGTTTTTATTTTATTTTTTTTTTTATGTAGAGAAGGAACCAATGGCTGGAAGACTGTAATGTTGTTCACTCCAAGAATAAAATTACCAAATGGGAGCCAAATTCAAGATCCATTCATTTTGAGATTTCTGCATACATTGCATTCAAAAGACTGGAGGTCATCGGTAGAGAGAAATATAACAGAGACTGAGGAATACAGTTCCAGAAGAGGCCTGCTGCATATTAAAATTTCCCTACCAAGGACTACTTTTTGCTGCATCAGTACATTATATCAACATGACAACAGTGAAAATGCAAAAATAACACATCACAAGATAAAAGACATAAAAATGCATTAAAACCAATATCAGTGCTGTATTTCATATATGATTAAATAAGAAAAAACACCTACCTTTATTGTTAGTAAAAAGTCTATCTATCTATCTATTGCCAGACCTCATAATACCATAAGGGGTGGCCATTGGACTTTGAGTTATTTGTTTTACGGGGAGGGGCACTAACCCTCCATCAACCCACTTGCTGACATGTAGGGAGCACATATGGTTTGGTTATATGGTTACCACCCAGCGTTGTAAATGGTTTCTTGGCTTACAGGAAACCATTCGGCTTGTCACTGAATGTAAGGCCACTTGTAAAGGAAAGAAAAGCACTAAGAAGTGACAGGAAAGATGGGAGAAATTGGAAGGGAGGAGGGCAGGCACAGAAAAAGAATGATAAAGGCTAAGGAAGAAGTAGGCAGCACTAGATCAAGTGAGTGGATGATGGTCGCCACCACCTACCTTCAAAGTACTGTGGCTAATAACAGCAAGTCCTTTACATGCCACATTTATTTAAGATCTTTTGGGCTGCTAACTCCTTAAAAGTTTTACAAATGCCTGATGTTGTGATCCTTGGCTCATCTACTATTACCAAGATGCACAATAAATGGTATAGAAACTAAATATATACTGGATTTTAATGAAAGAAAAGGCAATATGAGCTTCATATGCATTAGAGATTTGCTCCAAAATTATACTTACATCACAGATTCTCCTCCAATATTTTTTTGTGATATGTGTGCATCTTACTACCAGCAGCCTACTTTGGTAACTTCTATCAAATCTATCTGCTGTCAGACGTCTTAATCCCTTAAGAGGTGGCCATAAACAAATCGCCTCTAAGTCGCCCTGTCCCCTGCCATTTCACTGCTCTCCCAACTCAAATCCCCCTCTTTCATATACAGTACCTCTCCATTCCATCCTTCCATCTCTTCCTCGGCCTCCCCCTCCCTCTCCCCCCTTCACCTCACTCACATACAATCCCAACATTAGTCCTTAGTTCTCCATCCTCTCCACACAGCCAAATATACATGTATATATTCTTAATAAAATTTTCCAGGTCATTTAGCAACACCCCATTCACCATGCTATTCATATATATAATCGATGATGATCAGCACACACATATAAGCTATATAATATCCGAAATTCAAATGCATACTGACACTGTTTTGCTTAGTCAGAGTGAATACACTATCGACAAAACTGCTGAAATTGACGATGTCAGTTTTAAAAAGTGGTTTAGTTACAGCACTTCTACAGATGAATCAGGAACCACAGCAACAGCAACCCAGAATTTAATGAACCGTAATACAGGGCTGCCCATATATATCGGGTGTGTTGTGGGAATGGCTCAGTCTGCTAGTGTGGGTATATGCAGGTATTTTGAGTACTTTAACAAACAGCTATTCAACAATGCTCTGCTCAATTTAACTGGACATTAAATTATCATCTTTCCTTTGTAAATACCAAGTTGAAACTATACTGAAATATGATGCCAGTCATGAAAACGTTCTTCTGAAAAGATGTTGAGCCACAGTGAATTTTATTCTGCCAGTAAAGTATGGGAAATAAATCTGCACAAGGAAAAAAATTTGTCTCTGCAGTTGTACAATTTGCATAAGGATGGGGTTATAAAAGAGACAAAAAGTATGTTATTGGATGTTGAAATGCAATCAATGGATGCAAACAAGCAATTACTATAAAGAATGAATAGGCAATGGGAAGTAGAAAATAATGCAGGATAGACACTGGTAACACTGACCATTCTCCACATCAATCATCATTTTAAGCGTGATCATAATCATCATCCTGACCTCGTCTTCCCACCTGAGGATGGGGTATGGTACGGTTAAGAAAGCAAGGACAAAATACATGAAAATGGAACATTGTATATGGACCACCCTGTATTTTTGAGTACCTGTCTCATATAATGGACTTACTGTATCTGTAAAGCACAGGCACAAGCAAAAGTTTGACAACAACACTCTGCCAGCACTATCTTGTACTCCATAATTATTATTCTTTCCCAAATGACAGAGAACATTCTACCCATACTCTTCTTACTGGTGCTTGAAACAAATACCTTCACATGGTACTGATCAGGTAATGAAGCTGCCAGTTTATAGTAACATCCCTCTGTTCCCTTACAATTCCCCTAAAGGAAGATGGTGGACTATGGAAGAATGGTAACTTCCACAGCCACTGTCACATAAAATATTTCAAATAACACATTCCACAGGTACAGCTGGCAGAGAAGTGTCAACATACTTTTGCTTGTGCTCAGGGCTTGGTACATATTTTATAGTTTGTGGCACTATAAGGCTGTTCAGTTGTCTGTAGCTTTAGTTGCTTCACTTGACTCTGGCAAAGATGTCTAACTTCTTTCAGCTCAACATACAGCAGGAGGTACTGAGATTGGAGGTCTGACTTCACTACTAATGGAGACTTATTCCTATCTCATAACTATGGTTTGATGAATTTTATGCAAAGTGGACAACTTGTAACTACACTTAGTGACAAGCCAAGTGGCTTCTTGCTACCCAGGATATAATTTACTACACTTGGTGGTAAAATACGACTGGTGTGGGAAAATGAAACTGAAAATACAGCAGCAATCTCAAAAAGTTCTGTGAATAACCTCAAACTTAGATAATGCTGCAAGGAAACTTGAATTAAAAAGTATACTGGTAAGTGGAGGTTTTGGAAAATTGATTATCAGATTTGGGAGGCTGCAATATGTACCAGAACAGTATGGTAATCCAGTAAGCTAATCTGAAATGCTTGATATGAAAGAACTGGGCAAACCACAGACTATGAAATGTTCTGTGTCCACAGAACACTGCGTATTTTCTGTAACAATAATAATGCTAATAATCAGTCAATAATCACATGCATACTTTACACTCCCTCTTTCATTCTTTCCTTTTCTTTCTGCCTATGGGTGACTCTACACTGAGTGACAAGTCAAATGGTTTCCTGTACACCAGGAAACCATTTACTACCCTGGGTGGTAACCATATAACCGAATTTTGGTGCCTACTGGTTTAGTGGGTAATTAAGGTCCTCCAATCGGACTGAGCCTGTGTAGGTTTATATCCATGGGGTGGTTGGGGTTTATTCCTCAAGGAATGCAACTCATGGATGAGTGTGGCTTAAATGTCAGGACCAACTTGCCTTGCCCTGGGCTCCTACCCCTCTCATGAGGCAACATAGGATTGGATGATGGATGGATGGATGGATAATTCACTGGGATGTCTTCTCTGCGGCACAGAAGACTTGCTGAGAAATGATGTTAGGAAATCACCATAGCCACTTTCATGGTACTAACATTATACATTTTTCAACTGAGAGAAATAGAGTACTAACGGTCAAAGGCATCAAAAATAACCTGAGGAAACCTGTCAATCTCATAACTCTAAACCTTTCTATCTCAAAAATTCTAACAATAAATCTACCAAGCATTTATCTAGCAATATATCTATGTGTATCGGGTTTATCTATCTATCTACCTATCTACATTTCCCCAACTGTTTATCAACTTGATATAATGCCAAGTTGTTGCAATATTTTAGCAAGTAGACTGATAATCATCATGAAGTGCAATGGAATGACTGCAGAACTTTACTACTCGTATATCTAGGGAATCTGCTTACTATGCTCCTTACCATAACCTGTGGCTAACCTGGCCTACAACTGCCATCTCGATAATAGTTTATCAAATAGGATAATGCTAGTCACAAAGATGTGCAACAGAAAGGATGTAAATCTGGAGCATGGAGGATGTACATCTACCACTGAGCTAGGCTATATAGAAAAAAAAAAAAAAAAAAAAAAAAAAAAAAAAGGTAAACACACAAAAAAACTGGGCCATTAAGGTGAAATAATTACAACCGAGCAGGTTAAAATAAGTACTGTTAAGTTAAAAATAAAGATTTTCATTATTCTTAGACTGCCATGGATCACTCTCAGCTAAATAAAACCATCTAGTGTTAGGTGGAATAATAACAGTTGCTCTCCCACTTGTGAATATTTGATTATGAATATTTATTAATAGCAGTGCTACTAAGAAGCTGCCAGCCTGACAGTGCCAGGGACTGATTCCTGGCACTGCATCATCCTCATCATTCTCTCTGTTGTTGATTAGCATGTAGTGAGTACCTAGGTGCTCTTATAGACCCGATTACATGAGGAATTCTCAATAAATATTTCCAAAGTAAGGGGGCAACTGTTAACATACTCTGTCCACATCAACTTGGCTTAAACGTGATATGAAATGGATGCATGGCCACAGTATTGTTACCCTTGTCTCTTTCCACAACTGAGCTATGAGGATTAGGCTACTGAAAAACAAAAATCTTAGTCAAGGTGAATGAAGCAAAAAATGTGTAAATTACATACTGGTATCTCAGAAGAGTGGTCACAACAATGTAAGAGAAGCAGTTCTAGTTGAAGCTGCAGAGGTACAGACAGGAACTGAAAGATTGAGGTGACCATGACAGATATGGAGTGGTTCTGTACAGGTATTCAGGCCAGACAAAGGGTATTCCCCTGGGATTTAAAGTGACCACTGCCCTCCTGGCCGTGCCAAGAAGACAGAAGCAGCAGCAGGTACACCAGCAGCAGCAGAAGCCCCAGAAGCAACAGCAGCACCAACCTCGGAAGTAGCAACCCAAGCATTGGTAGAAGCAGGAACAGCAAGACCAGTACTACTGGTGGCCCCTGAAAAATGATAAGTTTTTAGAAGATATTCCCAGTCTGTTGGTAACTTAACCCTTTGTAACGGGGTTCAATATTAACCTTAATTAGTCCCTGTAGTCTTGGTGCTGAAGTGAGAAGCCTTCTAGTGGTGGCACTGATACAACCTGATGGAGGAGCTGCCTGAATATATATATGTCCCTCAATCATGAATCCTATCCCTATACCCCAACAGGAGAATGGTGAACTACAGAAGGTTTGGCCTGCAGTCACAGTTCATGTTCTGATGAACCTGTGGTTGCAACAAAAAAAAATACTACTATAGTGCAGGAGGCCTGAGATGAACTGATTCATTTTATGTCATTTGAGTGGTAGGTGGGGGCACTTACCATCCACTCACCCAATGTCATGCTGCTCTTGGGTGACTGCCTAATCCATTCTTCCTGCCTTTCTCTTGTCTTTCTTTTCTTCTTTCTTCCCTCTTCCTTCGTTCTACGGGTTAATCTACACTGAATGACAAGCCAAATGGTTTCCTGCATACCAGGAAAACATTTACTAAAATGGATGGTAACCATATAACCAAACCATGGTGCCTGGTGGTATAGTAGGTAATCAAGGCATTCCAGCCGGACTGAGCCTGTGTAGGTTTATATCCCAGGGGTGGTTGGGATTTACTGATCATGTGATGACACTCAGGGATAATCGAGGCTGGTCACTCTCATCTTAAATGTCAGGACCAACTTATCTAGCCCCAGGTTCCTAAACTCCTCATAAGGCAACAGAGGATTAGATGATGAATGGATGAAATAACTAATCGCATTGATTATTGTCATTTTATATATGTATGTATGTATGTGTATATGTATGTATGTGTATATATATATATATATATATATATATATATATATATATAAGTGTGATTAACTCATATATCAATAACACCGAAGTAAAGTGAATGAGTTACGGTAATTCTTTTTGGCAAGAAATACTATTTTTTATCTTAGTTTTGGTGTATATTTTTTCTATGGAGACAATTTAATACCAGTACTGTATATGATTTTTGGCAATTTCAATTACTGTACTGGTAAATTTGTAACTTAAGAACCTGCACCAGTTCCACAAGTATATGTAGCTGTTCTATATTATATATGTGCAAATAACGAACATAAATAGTCTTGTTTTAAAGTTCAATGTTTTTCCATTATTTTGAGATACTGTAAACCCTCGATATAACGAACCCCAGTATTGCAAATATCAGATACAATGAACGGCCAAATCGCGACTGAACTTCCCCCAAATTTTACAAATACAGGTCGCTAAATGAGGGGAAGTTAGGGAATCAGCCCACAGTGACATCATCATCCCTTCCTGGCACAGTAAGTGTACTTCAACAGCATCCCTTCCTGGCACAGGAAGTGTACTGTAACAGTACTACATTACACAGTATCCTGTATTGTATTTACATGTACTTCATAAACCATTGAATTCTCCATGTAAAACTTCATAGAGTTAGTTTAGATTATGTATGAGCAAGGACCGAATGATTCCCCTTATATATCGAACTGGGTTCGGTAATCCCTCAGAAATACCGACCTCTCGTATACGGCAAACTTTCAGATATAGCAACCCACCCCTCCCCCCAATTAGTTCATTATATCACGGGTTTACTGTATGTCTTTTTTCCATAATTAGATTATGAATTACAGTAGTGGGTATCAATGGCTACTGGCAGGTCTGAAATTAGTAAATTAGTAGATCTACATCTTTAGTAGAAATAGATACTGGATTAAATGCAATATTTTGCATTACTGGTCCAGTTTGATGATATGTTATAATAAATTACAATACAGTGATAAGAAAATCAATCATCTCTTGCTAAAATATTAACAAACCTTTCCTTTGTCTAACAATTCTCGCATAATTTCATAAAATATATATCACCGTAAGTACCAATAATTACTGTGTAATGATGTATTACTGTGAAATTCCCTGAATTGTATTCAGTGTTTAAAAACTAAAGTCGTAAAAATAAAAAAAACATTGAGTTTATTTAGAAAAAAAAAAAAGTTTAATCCAATCCGCCCTGCATAAAAAAGTCATCATCCCATGCCTTTTATCCAACCACATGAGGTTAGGTTGTTGTTCTTGATCAACGAAGACTTTCTGGCTGAGCAGACCCATCAACTACAGGCAAACAAAAGCCCCTGCAAGGCCATCCCACAGGAAGCTGGCACTGACATGGAGGAGGAGGAGGAGGAAAACAAAGGAATACAAAGGAAAGCAAACAGCAACAGACCTATTGGTCCTTTTGAGGCTGCTTGATAAAGAGTAGACTAGGACTACAAGATCTAATTCTACATGGTGAAGGATAAGGATAGTAAAACGAGGAGGAGGAGGAGAAGCAGGAGGAGCAGGAGCAGGAGGAGGAGCAGGAGCAGAAGGAGGAGCAGGAGGAGCAGGAGGAGGAGCAGGAGGAGCAGGAGCAGGAGCAGGAGGAGCAGGAGCAGGAGCAGGAGGAGCAGGAGCAGGAGGAGGAGGGAGGGAGGGAGGGAGGGAGGAGGAGGAGGATGGCACACTGAGGAAGTGGCAAAGAAGGAAGAGGATAACACAAAGAGAAGAAGAGGAGAAGGAAAAGGAAGCACTGACAGAAGAGGAAGAGGAGGAGGAGAATGGCACAGAGAAAAGGAGGAGAAGGAAGAGGATGACAATGAGAAAAGGAGAGGAGAAAGACGATGATGGCAGTGAGAGCAGGAGGAGGAGAAGGAGGAGAAGGAGGAGGAGGAAGAGGATGGCACTGGGAGAAGGAGAGGAGAAAGAAGAGGTTGGAACTGAGTGAAGAAGAGAAGAAAGAGGAGGGAACTGAGAGAAGAGGAGGAGCAGGAAGAGAATGTCCCTGGAAGGAGGAGGAAAGACTAAAGAAGAAGGAGGCAGATGCTGGCACTGGAGAAGGAGGAAGAGGAGGAGGTTGGCACTGGAAGAGAGGTGGATGCTGCCACTAGATGAGAAAGTTGATCGCCCTAGAAGGAGGAGGAGGAAGCTAGCATTTACGGCAGATGCGGCAAACGAGTCTGGGACTACGAGTTAAGAAGCAGAAAGAGGTTGGCATTGAGAGAGGAAGAGGAGGAAAAGATCTGCAGTAGATGAGGATGAGGCCTACACTTAAGGAAGAGAAGCCCTGTACTGTATTTGCAAGGTATATCACGGAGTGCAGTAGCCACTCTGTAAGTAGGAATGACGCAGTTTCAAAATGGCGTCCTGTACATAAAGTATGGGAGCATTTAAGAGAAAACGGTCGCAAAGCCCAGTTCTAAGCTTATGAACTAAAAGACCTTCGCTATTCAAGTGCAAAACTACTCGCAGTCTTGCTATCCTTTGTAGGAGTCGCAAAACTGAATTGCAAAAATATTGATTTTTTTTTCTTCTTTCATTCTTCTTCATCAGTCACAACTCCAAAACAAAAAGGCCTACACATGCATACTATACACCAAAACACTGCTTGTCAAGTGTAGATGTGTCTTTGCATGTTTAAGAAAGCATTCAGGCTATGGCTCGTGAGTTATGACCTGACAACCACATCGCAGTCTTTCGTAAGTACTGTACACCATTTTGAAGACTACTGGTTATGAACAGCTCGCCTACAGTTAACCCCTAACCACCGGCTGACGTGTATAGCCGTCACGATTTTGGGCACGGAGCAACGCCAGTTGTGATGTATAGCCGCATGCATCTTCCCACCATCCTTTGAACTTTAACTTATCCTCACTCATCGATGGGACCACCTTGAGATGTGGGGGATACTTTCACTTGAAAGAGGAAGAGTTGGTGATTCTTATGTATCTTTAATTTTTTCTCTAGCTGTTGTAGTTTGGCAGATATTAGGGTCTGAAGTAAGGGTATTTTTTTTCCATCATGGATATCCCCCATAGGGAGGAGCGTGTAACATCGGAAAACCCCCGGCGTGTAGGGGTTAAAGCACATATTAAAACACATCTTTTCACGGGAAGGCACCCTATTTTTGCTCCTTCAGTATGCTATGCATGTACCAACCCAAATCTAACATTTGCTTTATGCATAATTATACTTCCACAAAAAGATCATAAACTAGAAATCAAAAATTTTGTTCTAAAATGATTGTTAAGTAGGAATGGCAAAAGTACACAGATAAGAGAAGGAGAAAACACAGAAACAAGAGAGCATTCAGGATCGGAGGAGATTTGGAGACCTATACCCATTACTACACTCCATCAGCTACAGGTCTGTGACTAAAGTGTGGAATGCAGTAATTGGTATAGGTCTCCAAATCTCCTCCCAACCTGAATGCTCTCTTGTTTCTGTGCTTTCTTCATCTCTTATCTGTGCATTTTCACCACTCCTACTTCTTAATTGTTTTACAAGAAAATTTTCGTTTTCTAGTTAAAATTATCTCTAACCACTCCAATATTAAGTCTATAATCTGTACTATGAGTATTAGTATGGCTATATCTTACCACTCCAATCTGATGGTGGTATGTGGGGGTGCCCATCACCAACTCATTTCATGCTTATCATTCTTTTATGTGTCTGTCCTCCTCTCTTCCCATTTTTACCATCTTTCTGTCACTATTTATATACTCGTATTACTCTTCTTTCCACTTCTGGTGGCTCTACACTAGTAACAAGCCTAATGGCTTCCTGTAACCTGTGAAACCATTACAACATCTGGGTGGCAACCAAAATCAAATAAAGGGGAAATGTAGAGCATGCTACAATGTCCCCATTAACTGGGTGGAGAGATGCAAATGCAGCATCCAACCAGGAAACAACCATCCTCACTAATCTCCACGCCTCACTGCAACGAGGCGCTTTCAGTCACACGGGAACATCGGTTTGCTACACGGGATAGCCCTGCAAGAGCGTTACTTCTCCACAGTTGATGGGTCTGTGTGATCTGAGACTGGGCTAGCACAACAACAACAACAACTTCAATCTGAAGTCTACCTTAAGCTGAATCAAGAAAAGAAAAAATGTCACTCATCTTCAGAAGGTTAACAGAGTTATCACAAAACTATTTGGCACCATATCTATCCGATAACATCATACACGGGTAGAATAGTCTGTAACATCACAATATTAACCTGCCATGTGCTGGCTATTTTTAGCCCTATGGGTCATCCCAGTCCCGGCCATTTTTTGACCTTTTTTTTTTTTGGCTAAAATGATAGATTCTGATGTAGAAGCAATGAATTTCGCCATTAAAATGCTCACCGAGGCTCGGAAATGAGTTTTATTAAGTCCAGCATACTCGTGTAGCCTACAGGTATATCCTTTCTCTCACACTCACCATGTACGTGAGAGAAAGCCGTTATCTATGTAAGGTATACTCAGGAATTTATGCTGGGAAGGTATACCATAGCAATGTTCAGTATACTTTTCTGATTACTTACTAGTTCAGCATTTATCACAATTTGCATGTCTTTCTCACTGTGAATGCATTATCTTACACTAACTTGAAGATAGGTACAACCTGACTTCATTACGTACAGTCCTGGCACTTACAATAAGGTATTTACAACTTGATTTCACTATATAGTCCTTACACTTACAAGAAAATATATACAACTTACACTCACATGAAAATATTTACAAAATGCCTTCACTATGTACAGCACTGGGTGAGGAACACAGGCAGAGCGAGCGTGAGGGGGGGGAACGAGTGAGTGTATGGCCTTGACAACCTGGGGGATGGTAGAGGAACAGTTACCTTAATGCCTGCCAATTTTTACCAGCGAATCTTGAAAAAAGCAGTCACAGTAAAGTTTTTTATTTTAAACCATTTTAAAACGGCACTGGCACAGGCCGCAGCATTATGTCAGACTGTTTTGAAACAGCACTGCCAAGCGGCGGGTTAATAAGTAAAATCAATCACCCTGACCTGTTTACATCTCACATTACGTAGCAAGTGTTAAAAATTATAGTGAAATGAAGTTCTCACCCAAAATGTGGTGTACTGCTGACAATGGGGAAGACAACTCATCCAGTGTTGCAGTTTGAGGTGATGCTTTCCCCCCATGACCTTTACCGTTATCATCTATCTCTGCAACCAGCCACCAGTCCATCATCCATCCATATTTGGTTCCCTGTCGTGCCTTCAATTTTCCATCTCCACATTCCACGGCTCCATAATGCTTGTTCAGCTCCATCCACAAACAGCATCTCTATTGCTGATGCATCCACCACTCTGAAAGCAACAGTGATGTGAGATCCAGCACTACCAAATATATCATAAGTACTGTTAGAAAGGCAACCTAATGTTGCAGGATGAAAATAAATCACACCATGCAGTAAACTACTGTATCTCCATGTAAAGTGCTGTACACCCATTCTCCATGAATGGCATGTATATGTGATATTATAGTAAACAATAAGGACTGCAGATACCAAAAGTATATAAAGAATAATAAAAAAAATACACTAACATATTAACCCCCTCAATACACTAAACTTTACAAAGCAGCCTACCAGATATTCTGTCCCAGCCATCTCACTGGATGATTCCCATGAGGAGCAACAATGATGACAGATCCAAGAAATTCCCATTATACAGTACGTTCTCCAGAGATACTGCAGGGCAACAGAATAGACTCATTGCAACCTACCAATATACTTACACCCCACTCTAGGGTTTCTACAATCCAAATAGGTAATAAGGGATTTTTTATTTCTTTTTTATCATTTCCCTCTCTGGCTCCTTCAAAACTGCAGCTTAATAATGTGGGCATTATGAATTTGTTATTCTGATAGGCTTATATTCTAAAGTTTCCATACTGAAACCAAAGATTATATGAAAAAAGTGTGATAAGGTGTTTCTCTATGTGCAAAAACAGCAACCAGGCAACAGCATTATGAATATTGGTAAAAGGTAGAGGAATTTTGTGGCAATAAGTTGGGGGTAAAGTAACTAGAAAAACTTGTGGAAAGAATACACAGTAAGTCTTCTAAAATGATGACCAGCATTTTGTGGTAGAAAATCAGTGGTGCAATCTTCAAAAGAGGTGATCAGCACTGTTAAAAAAAAAAAAAAAAAAAAAAAAAAAAAAAAAAAAAAATCAATCCCACATTAACCTCCTTGTGGTGGAAGATGGCAGGATACCACTGTCCTGAACATATTAATGCAGATGAACTTGAGCCTGCACTTAATGCAAGCTTAATAATAATAATTAAAATAATAATAATAATAATTAAAATAATAATAATAATAATAAATCATTACCATCTCTCTCCCACTAAAGAAAGCGAGATGGGGTTCTAAATGCAAAGAATACAAAATAGTGGGCGAACAAATCAACAGAGTGCCTAGTGAAATGGGCCACTCATTCATTCATTCACCATTCAAGTCCCCAGAGTCCTGACTTGATTTCATTGGCCTAATCATCTGTACATATTTTTACTGAGGTAATTTTCTTTTACAGATCTATCTATTTATCTATTGTCAGACGCCATAATCCCGTACGGGGTGGCCGTTTGACTCCGAGATATTTGTTTTACAGGGAGGGGCACTAACCCTCCACCAACCCACTTGACACATAGGGAGCACGTATGGTTTGGTTATATGGTTACCACCCAGCATTGTAAATGGTTTCTTGGCTTACAGGAAACCATTTGGCTTGTCACTCAATGTAAAGCCACCTGTAACAGAAAGAAAAGCAATAAGTAGTGACAGGAAAGATGGGAGAAATAGGAAGAGATACATTTCACAAAACCTACCAGTGTTAAAAACTATCAAGTTCTTTCTCAATCACTGTTTCCTACGTTGTCCACTCTACAGATGCTACTGTACATACATTCTTTAATAATTCCATTTCTACTGCTGGGGCTACCTCTGAAAAAAAAAAAAAAAAAAGTGTCTACCTCCTGGGTGGCTTGGAAATGGCGCTTAGGGTCATATTCTTTTTGTTTACGGAGAATATTCCCTGTCACCTTTTACTCAGGCCTGGCAACTTTGATCATTCGGTAGGGAGTCGAACGGCCACTTTTGCTCAGCTGGTGGGTTAAGTTCTATTACCAGTGCGCGGCTCGGCTTGAGAGGCCAGCTAGGTGACTTTGATCATTCGGTAGGGAGGCGGACAGCCATTTTTGCTCAGATTGTGGGGTAGGGTCTGTGTTACTCTCATGTAGCTGGGAGTGTCTGAGTAATCCAAGCAGCTGAGGGACTCTGTTCGGTGCAAAGGCAGATGGCCATTTCTGCTCAGCTTGTGGGTTAGGGTCTGTGTTACTCACACGTGGCCAAAAGTGTCCAAGTGATCAGGGTGGTGGGTGGATTTTGACCATTTGGTGAGCAAGCGGACAGCCATTTTCACCCAACTGGCAATGTAGGAAATTTTATGTTCAGATACAGACAAAGAAGTCCAGATATGGACATAACAGAGCCAAGGCTTAAAATCTGGTTATGGAGCACATCCGGCTATGGAGCATTCGGATAACTGAGTGATTACTGTATTCCTTCTTGGAAGAATTGGCACTTTTGAGAAGCAAAAAAAAACATATTATTTCTACCTGGAATGGGGAATTTTTAAAACCTGCAAATATTAAACCAAATAACATTAACAAGAACATCACTAAATAATGGATACTTGTACAAAATATCCGATACATCTATTAATGTAAATATTTATGCAGTTACTAAGAACTTATGGCCAACAATTCAGTGAAAAACGCCTGTAAAGGAACATTTTAAACTCTAGATAGCCACAATATACCGGTAGTCACAAAAGCACGAACACTAGGGATAAAAACAAAAACGTCAAACATAAAAAACGTGAAACTGAAATGAGGCGTAAGGACCAATTATTGTAATTATCCCAACAACAAACACTCTACGGGTCAGGTTAGGTTTGCTAGAATGATACAGCAATTCCGAAAGGTTTAGACTGGAGTACTGTTCTTTTCCAGACAATACTGGATGATACTTATCTAACCACAATACTGGATGATACCTAACCTAACCTAGAGACAAGCTTGCATTGAATAATTACCTTAAAATGTAAAGAAGCATAAAAACAGGGAAAAATGTATGGTGAATGAAATATCAATGATTACCAGTGAAAATAAAAAAAAATAAAAAATGGACATTACCCATAATATCCACCATAACCAAGAATTATAAAATCATGTAGTATATAAAAATAAAAATACAAAACAAGTACAGAAGGCAAGTTTCATTAAAATAAATAAAAAACTAAAAATAAACATCATTACAGTGGGAAAACGTACTGGATAGCAGCAGCTGAGGTCTGAGCTGCCTGTTTAAGTGAGGACTACCCACCACAAGTCACGGAGCCACCTCGTAACGTTTAGCCTGACTGGGCTGCTGAGAAAAATAACCAGGTGAATTCAACACCACCACTATCCAAGCACTTACATGAATACTGCTTCCCCATCCTCCTCCCACTACAATACCACTACATCAGCATTGCCGTCATCCCAACTACCCACCTCTCTTCTCCTTTTCCTACATCTCACTACTTCCCTTCTTTTCCACACAACCGTCATACCACCATATAATTCTATACATATAAGCAAAACGTCTAACACACACTTACCACTGTGAATATTTGCGAGTTTCTCCACCCAATATTGACCACACCTTCGTCCTGCGTTATGCCGAGTTAACATAGCGCGTTAGATACGGGTCCTGTAATAGGTTTTGATTTGCTTTCTCCCTCCAACTAAACTTGTAATATTTGTCCAATTATTTGGTAAGATCTACGAATATTACAATAAAATATGCAATTACCTCAGGAAGTATTGAAATTATGACAACTTATAATACAGTACTACCACCAAGCTGCAACACGAACCGTATTTGAGGCACAAAACGTTTCCCCAAATCTCTGAATTTCTTTGCGGTCACCTTCAAAATGCATAATTTGACAACATTCAAAACCTACACTTATCTGCACAGTTAGATTAAAATTTGACGTTTCATATACATTGTTGCCGCCATTTTAACGAAAAATACTCTGCAAATGTTATGTAAGGAGCAACTAATTCTAACACCCTCCCCTTAAAATTAATATTGGGACTGTATACTGCCTCGCCCCGGACATCTACGCTCTTGATGGGGCAGAAAAGGATTCGATGGATCTATGGAATAAAGTAGTTCTACAAATACCTATACCATGTTAACAACTACAGCTGAAAACAATTTATAATACCATATATTACTATCTATCTATGGCCAGACGCCATGTAAGTGGTAGTCCTATGTCTCTGAGTTAGTTGTTTCTCGGGGAGTCCACTTGTTGACACGTAGGGCCCACTAGTTGACACGTAGGGAACATACAAGGATTGGTTACATGGTTACCACCCAGCATTTTAAATGGTTTCCTGGCTTACAAGAAACCATTAGGCTTACTTAATGCAAAGCCACCTGAAAAGGAAAGATTAATAAAAAGTGACTGAAAAGACAGGGGAAATAGGAAAGAGGGCAAACAGAGAAAGAATGATAATGGTGATGGAAGAAGTAGGCAGCATTACTTCAAGTGAGTGGATGATGGTCGCCACCACCTACCACCAAACACTATAGTATTTAGTCGAAGCATCATGTCAAATAAGTGGCTAATCCCATATTACCCCTTTTTAGGTGTAAGGACCCGAAGCTAGGTTACATTAGACTACGCTACCTGTCGCTAGCATGTTGCACCAGCTAGTTAGTGCGCTATTTAAAGTTTGGTTTCTTTTTGGACACACCTTATACAGCATGTCCAAGTGACGACGTGATGTGGCTAGTGTTAAACTAAAGCTCAAAGTTGCCGCTACAATACGCCACTGTCGTGAACACGTTATGCCGGCTAGTTGGTGCACTATTCAAAAAGTTTGGTTTCTACTCACCTCGTACATCTAGGTGGAAAATCCGTCGAAAATAGCTACTGCTCACATCAGAATTGTAATATTTCAACAATGACATATTATGGAACAAAAGGTCCAAGATGGACCGCTGGTGTGAGACACATCATGGTGTTCATCAGCCAATCAGAAATTGGCAGAATTATCGCATTTCTAACAATTTATATGGTCTCTGGTGCTGACGAGTTACCTAATGATGCTTATGAGGATCCTACAAGCAGTGACGATGTGTACCCTGAGTGAAGCAGCATAGCATCCACTCGAGCCAAACCTCCTTATATTACCCTATGCCTCGCTGCTGGGAAGGACCCTGGTGGGGTGCTGTCTACCACAAGCGGGTGCTAGTTCTCTATACAAAGTATGTACTGTACTGTACTGTACATGTAGGACAACCCCGCAGTAGCAGTTGCCTACTGTACCTGTGGTTGATGGTCTGCTCTGCCGGACAGACTGGGTTGAGCAACATCAATAACATCATCCAGCCCTCTTGAGTTATCAGAAGAGGTTGGATGACTCAATCGCTGATGCCTGTCCAGGATGCAACACAGCAGCCCATACTATTAAGCACATTATGGAAGACTGCATTGCACACAATCACCTGCGCCAACAACACAACATAACACTCCTTGGGAGCTCTGTGGGAAAGCCTTGTCTCAGCCGTGGCCTTCCTTAGGGACTCAGAGCTGTTCGGCCAGACTGCCTAGGGAACAATAACAACAACTACTACTACTACTACAACAGCCCCAGTTATTAACAGACTGGGTTGAGCAACGGCCACAACAGCAACAAGAATCTCACAACTTGGGTATACAAGTAGTACAGTACTTTTTTACTTTAATCTGTACCTCACTACTCAGGTACAGTGTTCAAGTGGTACTTCATTACTGTAACATAATACACCTCACTTCTCAGGAATACAAGTACTGTTGTACTTTGATACACTAATATAATATACCACGTTTATCAGGTATGTAAGTAACAATGAGCAGTTGAAATGTGTAGCAGTTTTGCTGTTTAATACACTTATATGGAGTAATGAAAGAAGTTGAATTTCTGTAAATATTTAATTTCATGTAATATTTCAGTCTTACTCCTTTCCTTTTTCCTTTTTAATGTGTGTGTGACAAACAAGTCTGAACATAAACCACTAACTTAGTATTATAGACTGATACATCATTTGATTCCCTAAACATACACAGCTAGAATCAACGAGAACACTCAAGAAAGTTAACTAAGCACACTGTATAGAAGTTTGGCATATCAATATGCAATTCGCACACCGAACTCACGAACATTCCTTGCATGTGAATGATTGTGAGTAACAGGCATCCACACAAAGGCAATCATTAGCTTCATTATTAAATACCCCCTAGATAAGCTCGATTGTGAAATAACCTCCAGACAGGCTTTTTCACAACACATGTTTGTCAGTACGGGGTGTGGCCACATTGGCAGCCTGGCAAGGTGTAATCATATGCTATACTGGACACCTAATGAAGAGCATGAGTCTCATGCTGTTTGCATGGTGCTGTCTTTATTTCATCCTGTGATGCAGCATCTGTATGTGGAGATCTTGATGTCCAGTTGTGGTGGGTACTTTACCAGGACACTGCCAGTCATCAACTCAGCACCCAGGTGAGAGTGAATGAAGATTTGAGTGATGAGATTCCGTGAATGTTGGCGTGCATCAGAGGTCAGTCTTGAGCCCCTTATTGTTTGTCATGGTGCCTGAAGCTCTCTCAAGTGACTTCTGAAATGGACTCCCAAGGGAGATATTGTACGCTGACGACTTGGTGTTCATTGCAGAGAATGAAAGTTAAGTGGAGGAAAGATGTAGGATGTGGAGAGACGGAACATCGGGCAGAAGGGTTTGAGAGTAAATGTGGAGAATATAAAAGTGCTGATATCTGGGGCTGGTGGGGGTACTATCAATGCAGAGGAAGAATGGCCATGTGCACTTTTTTTTTTTTTTTACACAAGGAAGAAAGATCCAAAGGCTTGAAGCCCGCGAAATCGTGGCGACCATCATCCACTCACTTGATGTAATGCTGCCTACTTCTTCCTTAGCCTTTATCATTCTTTTTCTGTGCCTGCCCTACTCTCTTCCTATTTCTCCCATCTTTCCTGTCACTACTTAATGCTTTTCTTTCCGTTACGGGTGGCTTTACATTGAGTGACAAGCCAAATGGTTTCCTGTAAGCCAAGAAACCATTTACAACGCTGGGTGGTAACCATATAACCAAACCATACGTGCTCCCTACGTGTCAAGTGGGCTGGTGGAGGGTTAGTGCCCCTCCCTGCAAAACAAATAACTCAGAGTCAAATGGCCACCCCATACGGGATTATGGCGTCTGGCAATAGATAGATAGATAGAAAAAATAATAAGATAATAGAGAGCCAAATTCAAGATCTGTTCATTTCGAGATGCCTGGACACACTGTAGTTAAAAGACTGGAGGTCATAGGTAATACGAAATACAGTACAGACAGAGGAAGACGGTTACAGAGTTGACCTGTTTGCCACATGGTTGTGGGAGGTAACTCGGTCTTGCTCTGTATTTGTGAGTTGACCTGTATGCTACAAGGCTGTGGGAAGTAACTCCATCTTGAGCTGTATTTGTGATATGTGGATGCTTAAATGATGTAGTGGTATTAAAGGCAGACTACGAGATAATGCTGATTTCGTGTGTGTGATGCATCAGGGAGAGCACATAGAGATTGTCAGGTGTGAAAGGATTGATCTTGCTAGTGAATCTCATCAGTGTGTGGAAGTCTAGAGCTTTGTTATTTGGGGGGACATGCTGTGGGACTGGAGCTAGCTCTGTGGCTAGGGTAAGGGGTGGTTGGAAGAAATTCAGGGAGCTGTTGCCTCTCCTGAAACTGAGAGGGCTTTCCTTCATTGCTAAGGGATCTATGTATGTGGCATATGTTAGGAGTTTAATGCTGTACGGTGGCGAGACCTGAGCAGTAAAGGGAGAGGATATTCGGAGGCTCAAACGTGCGGAAATGACAATGATTAGATGGATATGTAGTACATTCTTGACCGCGAGGCCTGGGGAGGGGGGGGGGTTACTGGTTGGGTTTGCAACTGAAGAGCTGAGAGGAAGGATGGGACTGGATTGTACTGGTGCTGTGATAAGGAGGGGCAGACTGAGATGGTCTGGGCATGTGGAGAGGATGGAGGATGACAATGGGGTGCGGAAAGTGAGAAGTGATCAGGGATAGAGCTGAGACAGGCAGACTGAAAAAAATCTGGGACGAGGCCACAGAGTGTGACCTCTGAGATAAGGGGCTGAATAGGGAGCTGCCACTCCAAAGACTGAGCACCATGGAGAGCCGCAACTAGGCGACCAAGACTGACGCATGCAAGCATGTTGGGGTGCCTATAAACAATACAGTCTGAACAAGCCTGACAGTCACTGAATGACGAAATCCAAAGGGCTAAAACACTGAGCTATGCCACCTTCCATCATATCTAAAACATGGTGAAGATTAAGACTGGACAAACGTGGCTAAGCATCAGTCCTTCCGGACTGAGGGACTGTACGGTACTCCAATCCAAGTCGCAAAACAACCACAAGTTCCATTTCTCCCAAAGTGCAATCATAATGGGTTAAATTCATTTGCCTCTTTTCTCAAAAGCAAGTGATTGGTGCATAAAATAAATCTGTGTTCACATGGATGTTATGCAAGTCCATGATCCTACCACTGCAAATCACTGAAAGAAGTGCAGCACATTGAATAAAAATATTAATTGGTGCTTTTTCACAGTCTTCCAGTACATAGTATTTGCTTCTGATACAGGGAAAACATTTTGAAATGGTATATCTACTTGTTTTGGTTGTTTGGCTGTTCTCATGAGTACCTGTGTGTGAGTAGTGGAATGTTTTGATCAGTTTCCATTTGAACATGGATATTCTAAGCTTTATTATCTATGTATAATAAAGATATTACTGTACAGGAAATTTGGTTGCTTTGCAAGTGTGTATTAGTGTGCTGGGCTCCTGTATCAAACATTTTGTGTTGTTTGTGATATGCAACATGTTAATTTAGATACAAGATACTGTTGTGCTAACCAGATAACATTGGCTGTCTTAACTGCTGATTTGAATTCATATCACAATTTCATCACAGTACAGTAACTCATGTACTGTAAGCAGCACTCTACAGATTACATACTATAAAACCCCTTCAGTCAGAGGACAGATCATGTACTATATTATGAATAATATCATATAGTTTTATGGAGCTTAGAAGAAACCCTTGGGATGAAAGAGTTAGAAACTATCTCTGTTAACTCCCCCTTATTCAAAAGACATAGTTTTGCATTTTATTTTGGGACATGCCAAATTGTTTCATTTTTCTGACCTGAGAAGGCTCTTCCTTCACACAAAGGGGAAAATTATTTGCTACATATATAGGAACTGTTATGCTGTATGGCAGTGATATGTAGCAACTGTTATGCTGTACAGCAGTGATATTTTGGGCATTAAAGGAAGCTGACAGCTGTATGTTGGATCATACAGAGATGAGAAAGCTCAATAGATGTAAGGTGCTTCCTTGAATGACAGAGTTGCAGATGGCAAAAATGTGAATGACTTGCTGACAGGTTGGAAACTGAATGAACTAGTGATGCATAAGGGTAGATTGAAATGGTCTGGACATAAGAAGGGTAAACAGATAAAGGAATGTGAATGTGGGTTTAGAATACCAAGAGATAGACCTAAGAAAAGATTACTGACTGCAATACCTCAGGGTTTAGGAATGGAAAAGGATTCTGGCGATCCTGTGGCATGGAAAGCTGCCAGTAAGTGAAAACACCAACACAAAAAAGCATGTACAAGGCCTTTCCAAATAAACAAATGAAAATTTGGGGTGACTCCTTGGGTTGGAGGGGTTACAGTTAAGTACAAACAGTAAATCAAACAGTGCTGCATAGCCATGCTGCGATGCAGGGGTATATAATCAACAGACTGCTGCATAGCTCTACTTTCAGTTTACAAATGCTAGTGTTATTTAAAAAACATTTCCATACAAATCTACCACACAAAACTGTGTTTTTTACTTACAATTTGCCTATTTCAGCAGAGATGAGCACCCACTGTGCCTTAGTTAGAACAGAGGGAAGTGAAGCAATTGTACTACACCACTCGCAAGTTCTGCGCCACTGTTTTCCACATCAAAGGCTTGCTTTTAAAAGAAAATATAGTTCTGTGTCACTGTTTTCCACATCAATGACTTGTTTTTAGAAGAAAATATAACAGAAGGCATGGTCTAGTTTTTACAGGAAATTATATGATACAGCTTGTAAAAACAGTTCAGGTGGAAAGTCTGTTTAATTTCTTAAACAACTGAAGCCTACAAAATATGGCAGCCTAGTTATGCAGTCTATTCTAATTACATTTTATATTTTTTGCATTAAAATTTCAAGGCTGGCCTACCAGTAAAAAACAGTTACACTTACAATACAGTACAAAAATACTCTGATATTATCTTATGGTGTCCCTTCCACGGCTGGTAATTTTTAGGACACAACACTATAGTCCTTGTATATTAACTTTCTCACTGATGCTCAGAATAATTATTTTACAGTGAAAAATTTTTCAATTTTGTTACACCATTACACTGTATGAACTACCCTGCATCAAATCAACTTGCAGGTTCACATATATACAGTAATTTTATTATTAGGGGTAATGCAGGATATGACAGAAGAGAGTAAGTTTCCAAATTTAAAAACTGATTGGAGGTGTCTTGTTTTATCCTAGTGACACTGGGGTTAAAGTTGCTTACAGTTTTTTGACAATGCTCGTAGGTAGATCACCTGCCATCTTATGAATGGGATGTGGGTCACTTTGTTAAAATACTGTTGCCACTCATGCATAACATCCATTATAGTTCTTTCAATATACAGTATGTTCATTTTCAGTTGTCTGTTTATTGGACATAAGTGTATGGTATGAGTGATAGGTAATGCTTTTCAGGTCATTGGCCACCATGTCTGACAGTCTCGTAGTATCTGTCTACCTGTTGCCATTTCTCGTTGACATCCACTTCTTTCATTTTCATTTATTTAGCTTTCAAAATATTTCAAGTCTTTTTTTTTCTTTCTATTGCTTCTCTCTTCTCATTTCACTAAGCTGCCATTTCACTATGTCCAAATATTTATGTTAACTTGTACACAGCATACCGGTATTACTATACAGATACATACAGCATATCTGACTACTGCTCTGTCTCTCTGACAACTTGCTTCCTCCAAGGAAGTCCTCTACATACTGTTGGTGAGAAGTGAGTATTGGTTGTTAATTACTTTAAAACTAAATGCTGATTGTCTAGCTCTGAAATTCATTTAATATACAGCCAATCCCTCACTACCCCCTCATGCAGTATAAGGTATATGGCCTATTATGTAGCTTTCTTTGGTCCTATGGAGAAAGTATAGATTATTATGAACTTGCACCTGAGAATATCACACTATTCAAGAATAATATAGACACCATATACAGTACACACTCCCAACTCTGCACATTCAATTTCCAAAAACCTCCACCTTCTAAAATATTCTTTCATGCTGTAGAGAGGCGTTGGTATCACGGGTCCTCGCACAATCAATGCACATTTGAATACAAAGTTCCTTTGTAGATATGTCTAGAAGCTGATGATAATTTACTAATGCAAGGTACTTCACTGTATTTACTATTCACAGTTCTCTAGATTATTTATTACATAAATTTCCCATAGCTAGCATTATGATCCCACTTTCCCAAATATAACTCAAGCATTCTGGATATGAGAGTTTATACTGTATTTCCATGCCTCGTCATGTTCTCTCTCAAAATTACGATACCCTTTTATCCACATTCAGTCTCCTGTGCTTTCAGTTTAGCTGAAATTGAGATTACAATGAAATGTAACCTCTTTAACTATAGATCAGTTGATGACAAGCTGGAAATTTTGTTGCTGTAGATAAGGAGAAGGCAATGGAATGTTAATGACTTTTTTTAGATTTGTGATTGTCTAAAGTCTAAATGGTAAAAGCTGTGGATAGGTTACACTGTTAATTCTCAGAATGTAAAATGTTTTATTGGAGATCAAGTAGGCAATAAGATGGAAAATTTCAAGAACTGAATATGCCACAGCCATACGACAAGTAACTGGTCTTCAGACTCACCCTAGGTTGCAGATTTGGCCTGTTCCTCATGCGTATATTGCTGGAAGAAATTGAAAAATTATATAGGATTAATACACAGTTTCAGTGTTAATGTACACCAGATACAGTTAGATCTCTTACAAAACCTGGGGACATGGATATACTATAATGTGGTTGACTAATTTGTTACTTTTCCTCAAGTTTAAGAAGTATTCTTTATACCTGGTTCCATCCACTTAAATTTTGAGCCAATTATAATGTCTTTTTTTTTCTTATTTATCAATGCATTTCAAAATTAACTTCTTAGGATACCCATGTGGAGAGGATGGAGGGTGAAAGACTGACGAAGAGAGTGTATGTGAGTGAGGTGGAGGGTGGAAGAGGGAGGGGGAGACCGAGGATGAGATGGAGGGATGGGGTGGAGAGGTATATGAGAGAGGGGGGTGTGAGTTGGGAGCAGGGTAGTGAAATGGCGGGGGACAGGGCGACTTGGAGGCGATTTGTTTGTGGCCACCCCAAACGGGATTGAGGCGTCTGGCAATAGATAGATAGATAGATACCCAAAGTATGCCTTGTGTACCTGTGTGTATTAGATGTGGGGCTATTTTTGAAACTTAAATGGCTAAGGGGTTTATCTGATAGGAAGATTTAATTCTCTCTTCTTGATCATTCATTATTTTTGTTAATGTGTTAGGCTGCCTGTTGTTGTTGCTGCTGTCGTTGCCTCAAGCTCATCTGGACATGAGCATATTCCACTGCAAGCTGAAGTTACCTTTTTCTTGCTTTTCTTCCTAGGCCCATCAAATCACATAAGCAATGATCTGTTTCTAAAAACAGCGGTGCAGTGTGATAGCTAATCCAGCATCATCATCATAACCCTGTGTCCCATATAAATGGGTGAGTAGCTTCCAGAAGCAGAAGAACAATGAACAGAGTAATATGAAAGTGTCTAAAATCTTGACTCCATCCCACAAAGATACCATTCACATTCTCATTAGGTTACTCTCCCAATACCTGTTACAGTTTATTTCTCTACCTGATTCTGCCTAGATAAGAAATGTGCAGAGCCATCAACTACATGCAAGCTATATGGTGATATGTACCGTACTTCAGGAATTTATGAAATATGGTATATGGTATATGCTATATGGTGATAGGATACTATATGTGTTGTACTGCAACTGTTTAGTGCTTTGAGTGTCAGACTCAAATAAGACATAAGAACTTAATTAAAATACCACTTCACTGTTGGTCAGTAGGCAGAGTAGTGGAATGTTAGCTGAAATGATGTGAGATTGAATGCAAGCTGGGGCAGGGAACAGTTTGGTGATTTGATGTGCATCAAAACTATCTTTTCAGTACTGTATATTATCACCTAACCCATAGACATATCATAAAACAGCCCCACACCAAACCTGAAAAAGATAGCCTTAGCATGTACTGTACAGCATTCAGCATGGACAGTGGTTATTAGAGTCAATGTGGTGTGTTGTGCACAGGAGGACTGCTTGATCTCAGGGTATGGACTGTCTAGTTTGTGCACCCAGGGCAGATACATTAAGAAAATATACAAATTAAATAGTGTACCAATAATGTAGACCTGGAAGCTTAAGAGTTCCAAAAAAATGCAAGTATCTTAGCAACAGGAGTTTATTTTATATGAAAATAAACCATCTAACCCCATCCCAACTCACATCATGCCCATTACACTGCCAAATCCCACCCATTTCCATCTAAAGTACTTCGTCCTTTGCACTCCCATAATGTGCTTGTTCATCATCCTCATTCCAATATCCAGTACCTTCACCTTCCTCTCTCTCAAATCCTGATCTCTCCCTCTCATGCTCATTGTCACATTGTACCAAAGCTAGAGGCCACAACAACTCCTTTTCCTTCTCAGCTCCCTTATCCCATTCCTTCACATTCTCACCCAGAGATCCTACTCCCTCACCCCAAAACCACTTGACATACCAGATTGAGTGCGAAGGCAAGGAGTAAGGTGCGTGTACCAGGGTCAAGGATGGCAGGGAAAGTTACTGTCAGGCCATCTCTGGACCGGTCCACTAAGCCCACATCATTAGGGAACCCTGCTGGCACCACCTTTCAGTTGTTGACATAATACATGAGCAAAATGGAAGAAGCATTTTGTGCTGTAGCTATATTTTAATGCTGAGAAAGAACCAAATGCTAGAAGCCTGCAAAAAGTTGTTTCTTCCAAGAAAAACTGAACAAAGGAGAGTCAAATGAAGCTGCTCTTTAGATTCTTTATTTAGAAATTCATGTTTACCAATACTGTAATTTGCTTTCTGTAAATCATTGCTTTCTGAATGACTGCAATTAAAATTAAAAGTAGCCAAAAATAAGAGAGTACTTCTTTACCTCATGTGGAGCCTGCCCACAGGTGCAACAGCTATCGTCATGATTCAGGTAGCACACAATGTCACCAGCACTGTTGTTCAAAGTGAATTTGGATCCTCTCCCCTCAACGGTACCCAATGATATGTCAGGTGGAATGGTCACAGTTACTTCCTGAGGGAGAAGATAGGAGAGTGAAGTCAAATGAAAGACAGCAAAATATAGTGAAGAGGAAGAACAGGTGAAAAGTGGCTGGAGAAATGTCAATGAGATAAAGAGATTGATGAAAATGGAAAGACAAGAGTTGGCCAAAGTGGGAAATGAATAAGCAGGATGGAGTAATAAGTGACAGACAGGTAACAGACAAGAAATATAAGAATGTATAGGAGTTCATAGTTATGACAGATGCCCCAAGGAAATGAGTACTGTACTTGCAGTTAAGCTAAGTGCCTTGGTCAAAGACAGCAGAATGAAAAAAATAAAAATAAAACAAAGGCAAACCAGAACAGCATTACAAATGCTTACTGAAGAATGTCTCATAACCATTTACAAAACAATACAGTATTTGGCACTAATTTTTTGAGTTACAGAATGGACATCTAATGGATAATATGACACACATATTGGAGAATATACATGCAAGTACTTAGCCCCTTTACTGTGTGATGTCTTTTATCTCCAAACGGTTTTATATAACTCAGGAAAGACTTTTTGGGTGGTAGTGCTGGAGATTGCCTTCAGTATTTTAGTATTTTTCCATGACAAATACAATCATCTGGAGATAGCAAAATATATGACTGTGGTCTCAGGCTGAAGAGCTTATTATTGTATGTTGATGCCCATTTGAGTTATAGTGCTACAGTACAGGTTGGTGGTAGGTGGTGGTGACCATCATCCACTCATTTATGTGGTGCTGCTTGCTTCCGTTCCCTTTTCATTTTATCTCCGTGTTTGCCCTTCTCTCTGCCTACTAGTCCCTTTCCATTTTGTCACTTTTTATTACTGAGTACTCTTCGTTTCACATTAGGTGACTCTACACTGAAAGACATGCCTAATGATTTCATGTAACTCAGGAAACCATTTACAATACTGGGTGGTAGCCATACAACTGAATTATGGGGTGAAGTAGGGCATACTATGATGTCCCTGTTAATTGTGTGGAGGGACGCCAATGTGGCGACCATCCAGGAGTCAAATCTCCACACTATTCTCAGTGACTCATCGTGGTGAGATGTTGTTGTCTGCAAAGAAACTTTAGTTCACTACATGTGACGGCCCTGCTTACTTGTGGTTGATGGGTCTGCTTGGCCAGACAGACTGGAGCTGGTGAAAAACAATAACAACAACAACAACAACAACAGTATAGGTTTCACCCAGCATAAATGAGCTGTTCCCACAACCTGCACAGTATAGAATGTCACAGTACAGTACTTTAACATGAAATTTGATGAACCTTGTTATGAACTAGGATTGAGTTCATGGGTTACTAGTCTACTGGACCTCTTATAGGCTAGAATGAGTTTACATGATTACTATATTGTTTTTATTCTAAGTTGGCCTAGTACTGCCATCTCCCCTGTTTCAACAATGAATTATGATAATGGATTAACACCAGAAAATCATACTAGTCATGAAAAGCTATGGAAAGAGTGTAGAGCCTAATACTGTCCTATTCTGACACTGAGATTCATGAACTTGGGTGCAAAAGGAAAAAAAATTGGGCCAAGTTAAGGTGAAACTAGTACTGTCCAACTAGACCTCCAATCAGACTACACTCGGAATGGGGTTAGGGATCTTTGTTAGGTTAGAACAAACCTGCTACTACTACAGTATCTTTGATTGAACCGGAGGCATTATTTGTGATACAGTAGTATATTGTGAGGACAGGATGCAAGTGATGCTAATGTGTCTAGATGCAAGTGAACAGGGAATACACTGGTATACTGATGCCCTGTCTTGAGTATACGGTACAGGTACTAGCAGTCTCGTGGCTCAAACATCAAGTGTCACTGAAGGAACTGTGGACTACAAGAACATGATACAAATGAACATGTTCAGATGCAAGTGCTGTACTGTAAATTTAGTGTGTGTAACTGCACATGAAGGGGGAGTATGATGATGCCTTCTTTCACTTATGACACTAACTGTCTCTTGGGGAGCACAGCAGGAATCATGGAGAGTGCGGTGGATGACAAGGACAGGATGCTTGCTGCGACTGGCCAGGTGGAAGGTGACGCCAGGACCACGAGGGGTGGAGCAGCAGCAGCAACTGGTCTCCATAGCAATAGAGGCAGTGTACATTAAAGACTTCGTGGAGTCAGTGATGCTGTATGTGTCGCCTGAAACGATGGAGAGGTTAAACTTCCTCATTATGTTGGTGTCTTTTATTTTTTCACTGCTGCCTTCAAACGATTTTATTCTACTGTGGAGACTTTTTGAAATGATGGAATTAGATGCAGTAATGCCTACATTTCTTCATCAGTATGAGACACTGTACCAAAGATGTTAAACCCTCTGTATGTCAGGATTCTCTCAGCTGAATAAAATCGTCCAGTGTTAGACAAAATAAAATTCCTGACTGTCCCAATACCAAAAACAGGGGACTACAGAAGATAGTTATTAAGGTCTTTCATTGATATGAGATCTCTTAACTGTGCAAAATATTCTGCTGTTTGCCAAGGTAAAATACAGAACTGCAGCAAAAGGTTTAAACAGCACTCACGTCTTCTGGAGGTGATGAAGATCTGGTAGACAGAGGCAAGGAGGTCAAGGCCATGGTGCCGCCAGAAGCCTGTCTGATCCAAAGCTGAGATGCCCACTGGAGGGGAGAGTGGGGGTGCAGATGGGGCAGTCGACTGCTGCAGGCCACAGGGGGAACAAGAAGCAGGTGCAGTTATGTCTCTGTTTTACAAATGTGTTTACGTTTTATAAGCTATCATGAGCAGTTTCTGTCCCCTTATGGTAGCCCTTCATTTATTTTGATCTTGAGCCACTTCACCTCTCAGTCCTCTACCCAAGAAGTCTACATACAAGACTTCAGCTGACGTTTGTTCAACCTGCCAATCTACCCTCCATATTCATAACTGTGACCGTCCTTAGCCAGTTGTCCTCATCCCTCCACTTAATATGTCCAAACCATCTTAATCTTCTGGTGTGAACAAGCTGTGATTTGATAAGCCATATGTCTTCTATGTTCATTACTCAACCCTATTCCTGTTCCTAATAACTAAAGGAAGCAGCTGTAATCGGGATTATCAATGAGGCCACAGAAAAATGTGGAGGTTAGGTTTGTGGGTGGATACCACATTTGCATCTCACCATCCAGGTAACTGAAAGCCAAGGTAACTGCTTGTTGCAGCACGGCAGTCAAGATGGAGAATATGATTTTAGGCCAAGTTAACCCTTTCGCTCCTAAAACTTTTTTTTTTTTTTTCCCAACGTGGAGACGCTTACCGTATATTGGACTTAGCTTAGAAGAGTCTTTTCGGTTGGGTCAGCCTTAATTAGCCCCTTCAATACAAGAACTCTTTCCCGAGTTGAGTAAAAATCATCTGGAGGCAGCAAAAGTAGAAAAGTGCATCATCAAATTGAAGATGCTAAAGTGGAAAGTGTATACCAGTGTCCTGCCGCTCTGGAGGTTGACTTCCATTCTGTATACCATTTTTGCATTACGTGCAAAGTTTGATTTCCAAGGATGATCACCCTTCCATTCTCTCTCTCTCTCTCTTATAACCCGTTTTAACCTAAGATAACCTAACCAACCTAACCTAACCAAACTAACAAATTAACCTAAATTGATACTGCTAGGAAAACAAGCCTACCCCACCGTAAACGTCCATGGCTTTAAAAAATATGCAAAAAAAGGTTTGCAAATGGCTATCAGTGACCTGGACGTATTGATGTAGCGTAGCGGCGTCGTGGTAGAGGAAGGGGTGAGGAGCCATGGGTGCTATCACGTAGGGCTGCCCCAACATGGCCGCCTCGTAGGTAGGGGGAGGCGGCATAGCATCATCACGCTCCATCTGGGGGCAACGTCGGGTAGCTTAGATAATGTTTGGTTATACTGGGTTAGATTATAGTCGATGGTTGCTTATATTAGGGTAGATTAGGTTACGTTAAATTAGAACAGAGTACATTAGATTAGCCATTCTAATTATAGAATTCTCAACTATAGAATATCATCCTTTCTTTCCATATCTTTGTACTGACATCTGTTATCTCCATATTTCCTGTGGCAACACGATTCGATAGGATACCTATTGCTGACTCCAAACAGACTAAAAAAGAAAAAAGAATGTGTCAAGGGAGTAAGGCCACGTTCTATCGCGGAATCCACAAATGACACAGATCACGTTACTTTTTCCCGGGAAGAAATCACGTTACTTTTAACATCTCTCCCTCACCGACTTATTTTTCCATCAACATTGGTATTCTTTTGTACATTATTTATGTGTATCGGTATTAAGATATAAATAACGTTCAAGAGAATATTAAGGTGTAATATGAAGAACAAATCGCTAAAGAAAAGGTGCTATTAATACGGTTTTACATATAACAGGACCGTATTCTCATGGGGTTATATTTCGTAAGACTTCTTCCTCACCGATTTATTTTTGCACGTAACATCTTGAAAATCTCTTGTATGTCGAGATTAAGGACGAAAAACGTGAATAATATACACAAAAATATTGAAGTAATATATAGGCAGAATAAATCGCAAAGGAAGAGGTGACAAGAACTTTCCCGCAACGAGGTATATATTCTATTTGACCAACGAAATTATGGCTCGCGGTTTCAGGATCAGTCTGGTACTTCATTTCTCTCTCTCTCTCTCTCTCTCTCTCTCCCTCAGCTGAACAGAATACTAGAGTTGTACCTACTATGAGCGGGTTATCCTATTTCGTCAGTGGTGGCTATCCTGAGAGTGGTGCAGGGTAGGTGTTAGTGGCAGGTATCAATACTCATACTGGTCGACCACTGACTACCTAGACGCTGGTTATCGACTACTGGGGGAAGCTCTACTCGACACATCTCACAACCTACACGCACATACACACATATCTCACACCTACACACACACACACACACACACACACACACACACACACATACACAAAACACAAAGAAGCAAGAAAGAACTCCACTGAGAATCACCAATAGTTCTTTCCGTTGAAATATTCATGGCCGTAAACTCATAGCACACACACACACACACACACACACACACACACACACACACACACACACACACACACACACACACACACACACACTTGAATTTTGTTGTGTGAGCGTATGCATGCTTGTACGTATGTATGTAACTATGTATGTATGTATGTAACTACGTATGTATGTGTGTGTCTACGTATAAGAGTTGTACATATTCTGTGATTAAGGTGGCATGTTTGTGGCTTGTTGCATTATTTACGAATTCTCAGTAACTGCATTCTTATAAAATCAATGTGTATGAATGTATGATATGGTTGCTGAAGGTGTACATGGATTTACCTGTTGGTGTGCACGCAGAGGAATATTTAATGCGTGTGTGTATATTGCTACGTGTGTGTATTTGTGTATGTGCGTGCAATTTGTATTTTCTGTATTTTCTGTGTCTGCATCTGTGAGACTGCATGAATTTCTGTGTGTGTGTGTGTGTGTGTGTGTGTGTGTGAAATCCGGCTGCAATTTATGAGTATGTGCGTGTTGCATGTGGGGGAGTAAATTATGTATATGTACTTCTTGTGTGGGTTTGTTGAGCCTGTGGGTGTACCTGTGCGTGTGTACCTGAGTGCCTGTGCAGCCAAGGTCAGAGTGATGAGTATCGACCCTGTCCTAGGCATTCCCTCTCCCCCCCCCTCAGGCAGTACTTTCCACACACACACACACACACACACACACACACACACACACACACTTTATTATCGATCGTTTGTGTTCGTGCTCGGTATGTTTGCTATATTTATGGCAATTTCTAGGCTTTACCGCGGCATGTATGGTGGCTGGCTTCTTTTACTACTATATGCTGGTTCATTTCCTTTATTATCACATCCTGATCCTAAGTACAGCACATCCTAACGCTCCTTTATTACTTTCTCAGTGGCTCGGTAGTTGCACAATAAATGGCTACCATATATAATCCTTAGTGTCCAGTTCTCTTAAGCTTTATTGGGCTATTGAGTTAATAAGATCCGCTTGGTTATAGTTTTTCAATAATGCCCTCTTCTGCTATGCCTGGAAAGTGTGGCAGACTGGCCGTTCGATGGACAGAATTTGTGAGATGATGGTGATGATGATGATGATGATGATGGTGGTGGTGGTGGTGGTGGTGGTAGTGTGGGGTGGAAGTGGAGATAAGGCTGGGAGTGATGATGATGATGATGATGAATAAACTAAAAATAGGTCATCATATTCAAAAGGTTAAAACTCGTACGAGGTGACTGAAAGTACTCGTTATGTCGATCTTTTAATGCCACCAGGTGCGTAGGCCTGTCACCTGCCCTTAATTACCCTTGCTCTAGACACGCATGGGGGTACTATGGGACTGGCATTTACCGTTTATTATTATTATTATTATTATTATTATTATTATTATTATCATCAGTATTAGTATATACACATATGATAATTATTTTTTCCATTTAGAATTGCATGTTATAAAAGCGCTTATTTGTGATGTGTGTGTGTGTGTGTGTGTGTGTGTGTGTGTGTGTGTGTGTGTGTGTGTGTGTGTGTGTGTTTCTACTCCAGACGATTTTTTTTCATCTTTGGGGAGACTTTTCTTACTAGCAAGGTTAGACATAGTCAGCATTAACCCCTTCAGTACGTGACTTATCCTGAGTTGAATAAAATCGTCTGAAAGTAGCAGTAATAAAACCTGTAGTAGTAGTAGTAGTAGTAGTAGTAGTAGTAATAATAATAATAATAATAATAGAGAAAATGTCAGGGGATGCAAAGAATAACCAGGTGTCGTAATACTGGCTCATATCGTCAGGCAATATACGGCTGGATTGCGTGGGATTACAGTGATAAAGCCTCAGTGTGTTGTTTATGTACGTGTGGTTGCTGCATCATTGTGTGGGGTGGGGATGTCATGCAGTGTGTGTGTGTGTGTGTGTGTGTGTGTGTGTGTGTGTGTGTGTGTGTGTGTGTGTGTGTGTGTGTGTGTGTGTGTGTGTGTGTGTGTGTGTGTGTGTGTGTGTGTGTGTGTGTGTGTGTGTGTGTGTGTGTGTTATTATTTTGTGTAAGTTTTGGAGTTATATATACTGTTTTTGAATTTGTGTCAAACTCTCAAAATGTAAAATTTGCTCTCTCTCTCTCTCTCTCTCTCTCTCTCTCTCTCTCTCTCTCTCTCTCAAATAATGATGCAAACAGAGAAAAAATTAATAAGAGAAATTTAAACGTACCACTATAATAATTTCGTGTCTACATTACTACACTGAATAAACTTCTGGGAGGAGTGGAGGATGAATGAGGCAAGTTCCTGTATTCTAAATGGCTTCTGATTCTTAACACCTCTTCCTTGGCGATTTATTCTGCATGCCACACCTCAATATCCTCGTGTATATTATAGATGCAAACTGTGTCGATGCTTAAAATATAATGTAATAGGGTGTCAAAGGCAAAATGATTCGCTTCGGAAGAGGTGTTACGAAATATCTGAAGCCAGCAAATATAGTCCATGTTTTTATGTCCGTTCCCTGATGCCTGTGAGGAATCCAGGTTCCATATTTACAGATTTGCTTGAGATTAACTTAGGTGTAGGATTGATTGTATATAACTTCACCTTTATGTGTGTGGAATTCTGGTTCCATATTTACAAACTTTCTTGAGTAAGTTTTGTATAAGAATGACTGCTAATACTTTTATATACGAGGAATCTTGGTTCTATATGTATGTACATACTTTCTTGAGATTTAACTGTGTATAAATCGGATTGTTTTCGTTTATATTATTATCATTACTTATACAGCTGACAGACAAACATTTAGCAAGGAGGTCATTAGATTCAAGGAGTTTATGACCGTCGTGTAGTTGAATCATATACACGTAGTCATTAATCTCGGCCTTCTTCTTCATTAGTGTCTGATAGTTTGGGGAAGTGTAATTACTGACCTCAAACTGCGCTCTGCTATAATGCTTCCCTGGATGTGACCTAGACGCTTCGCACACTCGATAGCCTCTAAATTAATCCTTCTTCATTAAGGCCTGACAGTTTAGGGAATGTGTAAAGGAATTATTGACCTCAAACTGTGAACTCTTATCATGCTTCCCGTGAGGTGACCTTGGCGCATGACACTGAAATATTTAATGCATAATTTCTGAGTGCACCTTGTCACGGAGGCCCCTGAGATTTAGGTTGAGTGTACTTAGGTGTAGAAATGCCTTGGGTATAGATATTGGAGTGGTTTTTATACGTACGATTGTTGAAACTGGTGTTCGTGTGTGGGGAGGGAGTTGGGGATTGTGAGAGAGAGAGAGAGAGAGAGAGAGAGAGAGAGAGAGAGAGAGAGAGAGAGAGAGAGATGAAACATAATTAAATACATAAATAAATTATACAAATATGGTCGGTGGACTGCGCTTCCATAATAAATTTTATGAAGGGGAAAATTTTATTTATCTTTTTGTTTACTATACACACTCATAAGACAAAAATCGCCTGACTTAAGCTAAAATAGAACACTAGAGTAGCCCCGACCGTGAAAGGGCTATCGTGGTTCTGGGTTCAGCAGCGATAAATGCTTTCCGTGTAAGTGATGCATTTTTGGCAGACTACTTTGCCTTCAAGGTGACGCTGAATTTATGGTCCGCTTATTACCTTGATTTATGATGGGCTCCTTAAGTTACCCAAGACTGGACGTTACTGGTCAAGGCTGGATCCAGGGGTACTGCCCATGCTGCCCGGCCAACACCCCT